>NC_092070.1:10274366-10574366 GCF_039877785.1 Chaetodon trifascialis
ATGTGTGAGTGTGAGTCAGAAGTTCAGCAGGTGAGTGGCTACGGGCGTTGGGTAAGTAGGTGTGTAAGTAGGTTTTAGACATACTACTACTTTGAATTTGTAGATTTAACATTGGGTGTGAAAAAACTATACAAGAAGTGAGCTTTAATGATGTCACACGCATTGTTAGCCACAAAAGCTGGACTCTTGTCAGCAGAATTTATCTGAGTATGGAGCTAATTCAACTCTGTTCAATGTCAGTTCTATAGGAGACCAGTGTAAACTCCAGCGAATCAAATTAATTGTACTCATCAAGACAACAAAGCAAAGTTGAGCATCCCTAATAATGCCAAAAACAGGCAGTATTCTTAATGCAAGCATTTCTCAAAACTACAGCTACTCGTGCAGAAACCCCAACCACGCCCACAGAATTTTTGGGTGAAAGGTGCATAAAAAAATTGCTCTCACTATTGGTTCCTTGACACTCACTTTGCCGTCTCCTTTTGGGTTAAGATAGACGACGTAGTGACCGCCATGGTTGTCCCCACTGTGCACCAGCACAGCATGCAGGATGTAGTTGGCTGGGTCCTTAGAGTCTGGCTTCTGAAGGAACTCGTCCAGGGGCAACTGATCTGGAAACTCAAACCTATAGAGGAAAGATGAGGAGAGGATAGAGAGAAGCAGAGAAGACAGACAGACAGACAGACAGACAGACAGACAGACAGACAGACAGACAGACAGACAGACAGACAGACAGACAAATGATGGGGATGGGGAGAGAGAAGCGATTGAGAGGAAGTGTGAGAAGATGGAGAAATGGAAGATGGAAATCCAGGACAAGAGAGGCAGGGAGGGAGAGATTGGAGGAGATAAGAGATGGCAGGCAAGAAGAAAGGGAGAGAAAGGCACGGAGACAAAAAAAATAAAGGAGAGGAAATTGAAAAGAGAGGGGTCAAATATTAGAACAAGGAGCGAGGTATTTGTGCAAGAGTTCAATGTGTGTGTGTGAGTATACATATACAAAGCCCACAGGGGGCCAGGTGCTGATGGCGCCGTCACAAGGATGACTCAGAGCCCCTCAGAGAAGCTACAGTGAAAATTAGCTTGTCTGGATGGCTGCACATGTGTGCGTGTTCTGAAAGTGCCACATTATCCTGGTGGATTGTTAAAACACCATTAGCTGCCACAAAGCTTTACACAGAACGATACGGCCTAGAGGGCAAAAAACCCCTCAATGACTCACTTTCTCACTGTCTTTGCGCAGTGGGTCAGGGCATGCTGTTCAGAGAGAGAAGGCTCA
The DNA here is from genome assembly GCF_039877785.1 of Chaetodon trifascialis. Taxonomy (NCBI): domain Eukaryota; kingdom Metazoa; phylum Chordata; class Actinopteri; order Chaetodontiformes; family Chaetodontidae; genus Chaetodon; species Chaetodon trifascialis. The sequence goes on from NC_092070.1 coordinate 10,275,646, forward strand.
AGAGCCAGCTCTGGTAACATACAGCTCTTCAAGCGATGTTAAGATGGACTAAGACCGTCTCTGAAAGCACGTGAGACCACCAGCCACTGACGCGCTGTGTGAGCAAAATAAAAAGAACCTACATGTGAGTGTGCAAGTGAGTTTGTTCTACCTGTCGTTAATCTTGATGTTTTGGTCAGTCTGTGGGTCGTACATGAACCTCATCAGCTGCAGATGAAGGATTGGAGGGAAGGTAAGGAACTTCACTCCCTTTTCTGCTTCCTGCAACACAAACATGCCATTGAAGATTGTTCTCTACGCCATACTGTGTGCAGTGTAACTAGGATGGTGTTGTTTTCCAGCTTGTTGATCTGATCATTTAGATGCATCTCATGTACCTGCGTAACTGAGATATGGCAAAAACAAATAAAACTACAAGAAGCCTCACCTGCAGGCCATGCTCTCCTGCGTCGTATTTGTTGTCTCCATCTAACTGCTCGGTGGCAACATAGTCTTTGAATGACTCAAATACTGGAAATAAGCACATCAGGAAGGTGAAGTCAGTTTAAACCCACGTAATGTATTTCAGTAAAAGATTAGCACCACGGTTTCATTGTTTGAGAAAAGCCATGAAGTTGCATTGATGTTGCTACTCACTGTTCTTCTTTCCTTTTATACTAAGCTGGATGTCATAGTAGTCCTCTATCCGCTCTGACCGGTAGTCCACATGCTTACACTGGATGTATGACTGCAGAGTAACACACACACACACACACACGGGTGGTCAGACTGCGTGATACAATTGGCAAGTTAAAAATATTATTTCTAAGAGGGACACTTCTTGATTTAACCTCATTCTATTCTTAAACTGACCTTGTTCCAGGCAACATGCTGTGCCAAGTTAGACTACTTCAAATCATCACTGTGTTAACAAAATCTGCAGAGGTATTTACATAATGCACGCCAGGCTGACATTACTCTGCAAAGTAAGACTGAAAACCCTCACTTTCGACAAATAAACAGGATAAATCTCACTCAAACATCATTTGCCTTTTTGAAACGCAGCTCAGGGCAGACTGAGGCATTTCATAACGACACAAAATGTGAGCATAGCCATAAAAACGGGTCAGACAAGACGACGAGTAGAGGACGGAGAGACAAAACATACCACCATCTTTCCTCTGAAGAGCTTGGGGATGGTACCCTCAACACAAGTGCCTTTCATTTTGTTCTCCACATTGTCTAGGAGCTGGAAAACACACACAAACACACACAAACACACAAACACACACACACACACACACACACACACACACACACACACACACACACACACACACACACACACACACACACACACACACACACACAGTAAAATCAGTGATTATTCAGCATACATACATTTACACACCCACATTCTGTAAGAGACCATGAGAGAACTCACCACTCTGCACAGCTCCTGTACATCATGCTGCATGAAGCTATCTAGTGTTTCCCATCTTCATGCAGGAAAAAGAAAAACAGAGCAAGGCAGTCAGATATGTTCAAGGATCAGGGAAGATTTGTGGCTGGCAACCATTTTAACTTCTTCTAAAAATAAGATTTAACACAATCTTAAAGCGTTTGCACCTACAAACTAGTGTGAAGATCTTTCTGATGTTATTCTTAATTCTGTGCAAGTATCTCACTTTCTTCCCCACCGTCAATGTTTCCAGCATTTCAATTCCAACAAGAACATTAAGAGAAAATACTAAAAGTATGCCCCTGATTGCAAAACAATAAACACTGGTTTGACTTCTCAGCCTCCACCTCCACCCGCCTTAAGACAAAGACCCGAAGAGCGGCCAATAACAAAAGTGTCTACGCTACCCGAAGGACTTGGTGAGTTTCTTGGTGCCGACGGGTTTGTCGCTGTGTTGCAGCTCGTAGAAAACCCTCTGCAGTGCCAGGGGAACGCTCTTGGACGAGTCATCTCCCTCTGTGGGCATCATGTACACCGCCTGGGAAGAGAGGCAGGAGGATTCACACCAGGATTAGGAATTAGGAACATATACATATCAGGAATAGATGTGGCAAGGGACAGTCCCAGCAGATGGCGGCAATGTGACACTTATGGATGCCAACCGCCATAAAACTCAACAGAAGAAGATGGGGCAGGGCTGGATGTGTGCGTACACAGCAGAAGACTTATTATTGTACAGAACATGGCATGGTGTTCTTAGAATGTTCCCTAAAATATTACCAGGTCTTGGAGGTTGGAGACTGGTGGCAAATATTCCCTTGAACACTGATTCCTGCTCCCATGTAGGAAATGTTGCTGAACATTTCAAGGATAGACTGCAGGTGTGTAAAGGGCTTTAGAGAATGGTGAATTAAAGGGCCTCATAACATTAACAAACAAAACAGATGCTGCACATTGCAGACATTTACACCACACAGGCAGGTGTGGAATTTCAGTATACATTTCAGTGTTAAACCTATATTTGTGGTTGACCTTTAATATTTGTGACACATCAACATGTGGACAAAAGATAGCGACACTGAACTGAAACTCTAGTGCGCACATATACACATGAAAAATACATCGTCATTGGGTCAGCTTAGGCCAGCGCACTAAGTTAACACGTAAGGTAACACCATACCCGTCGTAGCTGGTTGGTGAAGAAGAGAGTCTGTAGCAGGCTATTCATGTAGCAGGTAGCTCCCTGGTTCTTCAGTCCAACATAGCCTGTGTGTTTCTTAGAGTCCCAGCTGGGTACAGAGGGAAAGCTGATGTTAGGGTCGTAATCCAGAAAACCAAAACAGATTAATTAACGTGGGAGGACTGGACAAAGCGCCAGAGAAATGAAGCGCTACGTACGCCACTCCATGTGGGGCATCTGCCTGGACATAGACTTCAAAGGTGACTTTGTCATCATCGATGAAGCCCCTCTCTGGATCAGTCACATCCTGAAACACCAAAATCAGTCAACAAATAAATGAAACTTGAGTTTTCCCACACTGTCTCCTACAGCATGCATCTATACCACAAAGCCAATGTTTCTTCGGTGGTGCTTGTCCCACCTAAAAACATTATCTGGCTATTAATATTAATGCGACATCGATTTCTCTGTCACTTCCTCTACTTACACTCCAGGACATGAAGTTGGAGAAGCCCCAATCATTCTCTTTGTGGAAGAACAGGTGACTGATCCTGCGGCTGAAGGACTTCTCATCGTCTTTGTAGTTGATGATCTTCAGCATGGCCTGTGCATGGCATGACCATGACCTGAAACACCAAGAACAGGGTCCATAAGTATTTAAAGGGTGCCATAAGATTGTGAAACAAGCTTTCCTTTTTCCAAATTAATTTGACCAGTTTTCTCATGAATAACTGCACTTCCTTGAATACATACTGGCTCATGTATTCCATGATGTGTATTTTTATACAGATGGGATCTATTGCAGATAGAACATTCAATTGTTTAGGAATTAAGCAGGTATGGTGGTTGAATGAGTGTGTTCTAGTTTGGATTCTGTTGAGGTTCATGAGAAATGTGCAAGTAAGATATAATGTAGCCAAAAAAAAGATCATGTTCGTGAACTATGACCTTCATTTAGTGCATCTGTAGTGTAGCACAAAACAAACGCTGAACCGAGTAAGCAAGTTAACAGAGTAACACAGGAAGGCGAATTATAAGGTGATTGGGCCTCAACAGCCAATTTCACTTCCTTTCATTTCGTGTTTGACAGAGGCGACTTTCAAGAATGAAAAGCCTCTGAGGTACACAAAGCACTTCTCCTTGACTAGAAGATCAGGTCATCAGGATTGCCGCTGGCAATGAAACCAAAGGAAATCGTTCCAGGGACCAAAGTCTCTACAAGTTGAAGTCAATTAAAGATATATTCAAAACACAAAAGTATTCACCTCATTGACTGAAACACAGCTGTCATCACCTGTGCAGCTTTTTTTTAGAAATTTCATTAGAAATTGAATTAAGATCATCTGTGGATAAGAAACGTATGACAAGTGATTTCTGTACATTGAAGGTCCAACAACTCAAACTAAGGCACATTTGAATGAATATTCCTAAGAGTTCAGTAATGTCAAAAGAGGAATTATCAGAGTTTGACCCTCTGAGGGGCAGGGTGCCCTGCCTGTTACATGTCCATTTGTAACCTACTGCTAAGATAACTGCTGCACTAATGCTTCACTGGTTACAGCAAAGAGAAAGACATCATTGAAAAAACTAACCTGACATCTGGGCTGGTGTTGGCCCAAAGGCATATGTGGGAGACTATAACAATTTGGAGGAAGGTTTGATGGTCTGATGAGACCAAAGTTGAGCTTTCTGCCCATCATACTACATGCTATGTTTGACATAATCCAAACACTGCACAGGCGTGCACCATGCCAACCATGAAGCATGTTGGTGGGATGATTAACAGGCCTTGGCAGGCTTTGACAACTAGAGAATGAATACAAAAAATAGAAGGGTAATACTGGAGGAATGATAATGAAAATATTTCAGGTTTTCTATCTATACTCAGTATACATCGATTTATAGAGATTGCTTCAGTGTCAAAGAAAGCAGAATCATGTCAATGGTGACTCAAGGTTATAAAACAGAGGAAAATGGGCATCTATCGGGAGGCAGCCATTTATATAGGCACTATTATGTTAATGTCTTACTGTAGTGTATGTCCTCCACCAACGGTATACTCTAACTTTCAAACTTTAACTGTTTTCAGGCCTTTTTCACAAAGTGTCAGAACTGATAATATATGTCTGCATTGATTAGAGAACCAGTTATGTAAAAGGTGCAGGATCTGATATTGGTGCTGTTCCTACAACATCATAATTATGACACTCTTGGACCATCATTTCAACGACCATATCATGTTATTGTGATGTCATAGCTTCGCAACTTGGGAAAAAGACAGGAAAAATACACATGCGGCAGAAGCTAGCTTTTCTAATATGTGGTTAACGTTGAGAAAAAGTCTATTATAACGCAAACGTGTTGTGGGAACACCAACACAGCGATATCAGATAAACTGTAAATGGTGGCCTCTTAAAATAGGATTCATTACTATGGAAACTGGTCATTTAGGCAATTATCTAGGCAATGGTATTTGTGTATGTGTACCAGGACCGCCAAAGGTTTCAGGTGTGTGCCTGTGTGTCTCAGAAATGCCCCCCAAATCCCTCGTCCCACCAAGACACCTACGTGGAGTCTGATTCTGCATTACACTGCAGGAAGAAGCCCACGCTTTTCTGGTGTGGCCGGTCGGGATAGAAGCGTGGCATCACCATTATCTTCCATGGAAGGTTCCGAACAAAGCAGGACGGGCTGAGCACCGACTCGCTCAGGCGGCTGAAGCGTTCCACTACAAAGCGGAAAGTCGCCTCTGATCGCCAACTGGTGTCTGTGGAAAGACGGAAGAAGAAGGGGGTAGGTTAGATGGTGAGCGGAGAACAGGTTTTCTCCAGCTGTCACCGACAAGACCTGCTGGTCAGTGGATAGAAAACGTTTTCCGATCCTAATGTGAGACTGACAGCCAATTAAACAGAGTCATTGACAGGATGATGTTCAACCTGGATCATTACTTACAGCAATCTCTTTCACAGCACAAGCAAAGGTACTGCAGTGTTTATAATTGTGTTTGTCTAAGTGCACATCATCCTCACCATCCTCCATGTCCTCCTCTGTGTTGTTGTGTCCATCTGCCATGGCCACGTTACCATTGATCACCGGGTTGGCTGGGATTCTTGGAGGGTCATCTGTGTCCCCAGCTGAACAAAGAGAGAAACAATGTGATACTAGCAGAGACAGCAGGACAGAGACCCTTTTTAGGGGATGAAAGCTAGCAGAAGCCTCTGTGTTGCTAACTGTTAACTGCTAACTTCAGCAGGTCAGAAACCATGGGTCAAATATTAGTCTAGCGAGATCGAGAAAATCAAGATGAAAAAAAGTCACAGACAAGGCTTCATCTCAAATTTGTTGCTTTACAATGTGTATCCTTTGAGGAGAAGGAAAGGCTAAGAATCAGATAATCACAATAAATTAAGATAACATCAACCGAGATTGGACTTTTTTTGTTTTTAAAAACAAAAAAGCAATCCTGCAGCTACAGTCTCCATCTTTATCTCCTGCATCTCCACACAAAGTGATCATTCCTTTCCCCTTTCATAAAATTCACAGGGAAAACCCTGCTGAGACAGCATGACAAGTCGTCTTTCCCGGTCTGTGTGTCAGAGTGAGGGCAAAAGAGAGAGAGAGAATGTCAGTGCGAGTGTGTGTGTGTATGTGTGTGTGCGTGCGTGCAACAAAGACCATGCAACATTACAGTAGGCTGGGTAATTATGGACACAATGCAGGATTAAGCTGCAAGTCATCGCTCAAACAAAAACACACGCGCGCAGAGGACAATATCCCAACTGAATAATGAGATGGCTCCATGCTCAGTCTCATCTATCAAAACACATTGATGACTGAAACAGATGAGCTTTGAGTAAACTTCAAGGAGTGAGTGAAATCCGCCTGTCTCCTGTGATGACGACAATGTTGCTGCAGACGAATTGTGAAGTCTTGAGAGCAAAGACAGCACTCATACAAACACTACTTTAGCGTATGTGTCCAAATGTGTTGTGTCAGTTGGTCTCTTGAACCGTATTTCATGTGTATCTGGTTTTCTCGTCTTCCTCTGAGATGACAGACACAGCATAGTCAGTTATACGTGACCGTGTGCGAGTGTGTGTGCCTGTCTTCAGGTAGCGTTACTGACCGACTCCTCCAGGAGACTGACCTCGTTTCCCCAAGTGGATTACACCTTGCTAATGGGGTCTGTCAGTCAACTCCATGACAACTTCTCGTTCCGCCCACTGTGTCGGTCTATCCCAAAACCTCTGAGAAGTACGTGCTAATGGATCAGTCAGTGAAATCTATACGAGTCAGAGCTAGATGTAGGATTTCAAAATGGACAAAATGCTGCCATGGCCTACTGTAGGACTTACCCTTACTCAAACTACACAAGAGTCTGGAAGGGACGGAATGACTAATTATAAATATACATTTTGCAGAGGTATCCCAGTAATTCATCTATATACCTGCTGTGCCTGCATTACAACAGGAGCTGTTCATTAAAAAGCACAAACACATCTTTACATTCAAGCCCAAAGCACACACAAAGTGATCTGACTCTTGCCTTATTTTGCACAGCCATTGGACTGAAAACAGCGAAAAAGAATTTTAGCTACCAAGAAAAATTTTCTCCTACGAGACAACTGTATGCTGGGCAGAAAAACAACTCCAGATGTGTGTTAAACCTACAGCAGCACCGTTACAACAGAACAGTGGATCCTGTAACAATGATGTGGCACCAAGACAGTTTGATGCATCAGATCGCACTAAGTTGTGTTTCTCTACTTTGTGATTGTTGAGCAATGCAAAGGTACAGACCACCCCCAAAAGTAGTACAAGAAAGTACAAGAAATACCATTAAAGCAAATTTAGACTTTAAAACGAGCATTTACTAGGATGCTTATCTTAGTCCATACCCTTGCCCTTTTAGAGAATTTGGGTTTTATGACAAAGATAGCGTTTGAGAATAGTATTTTGTTTTTCTTCAATTAATTTCCATAATTTCCTACATTGTTGGAGAGCCATGCTAGGTATAAACACTGGGCTGATTGTGTGGCAGCAAGAACCTGACACCCTAGTCACATTTGCTTTGGTAATACAGACAAAATGTCTGAAATATGCAGAGCAGATGATGGAATAACCCCAATGCAACTATGTGGAGCCTGGTATCATCCAGGAGTTTATTATTTCAACTTGTTTTCATTGTCCTTGTAAGGCTGTAGTGCACTGAGAGAGAACCCAAGGATGAAAGTAAGTGCTGAGGATGACTAGTGGGTGCACCTGCTACTAGTAAGACAAGTATAAAAATGAAGGGTTGAAAATGCCATCTGGAGCTGTTTCTACTTGTTTCTATCTATAACTAAACAGATCTGTGAGATATTGCCTGTTGCCGAATAACAAGCAACAATGCATGTAGACAGATAATAAAATCTCTAGGACTAAATGACGCAGTGATGCTGAGGGCTCCCACAACTCTCCACTCTGTCCAAAGTGGACTTAAGAAAAAAACTTAATAAGATGGTGTTGTGGCGGGTGGTCGCTGTGTTAAACGCTAATAAAACGCAAACAGAGATGGCCCCGACGCCAAACCTGACTAACAAAAACACAGATCATTAAAAATGGCGAGCTCCATGCCGTTTGGTCTTCCATACAATGAAGCAGCAAATCCCCGCGCTGCCCCAGTGCGGGCCTGGCTTACCGCAGCGGCGACAACCGTTACTTGCCAGCCCTGCCAAACGTTTTCCCTAACACACCGTCAAACGCCGGCATATAAACAAACAAGTAACCCAACGCAGAATTTACATTCGTTTTTTCAGACTGTCATCTGTTCTACTTGGATGGCTAAACTTGTTATACCACAGGCAATTTAGCAAATCACGATTGACGCATCTGCGTTAGCTACCTAGCTACATAGCAAACACTAGCCACAGATTCATCTGCAGGCCGTTATTAGCCAACATTAGCTGGAATCAGTAATACCAGCTAACAAGCTGGAATTGGTGCTGGAGAGTAAGTAATCACTCATCATACCGTTAGACAGCTATTAGAAACAAGTGAAAAAATTCTATATCAAGTGAAGCAGAGGCCTAACGTTCATGCAAAAGCCAAAACGAACGTTGCAAAATACAAGCCACCATTTTGGAACGCCACACACCCCCTCCGTGAGCGTTAGCTGATCGGCTAACTAGCAAGCTAGCCAGCCGATGAACGCAAAGAAGTGGGCCTTCGTGGCTAATTGACTAGCTTACAATTAGCCGTACCGCTAGCAATATACATTATACTTTTTACCAGCTTAATGAACACATAGTGTAATTTAACAGATAACTGGTGCTGTCCCAACCAACCGTATTTACAACCAATATTATCAAGTGAAACGTACTGGCCTCACATTAAAGGGGCCACACTGACTGACTTTACCCTGTGGTTAACCTATATGGTTAATTTGCAGGCCCTCGTCTTATGTACAAGCCATCAGACACGATGCTAACACTATCTTTAAGAGAGGCTAGCGTAACGTTAAATGTCGAAAGGTTATTAGAGGGGTATGTTCTAACGCTCTCAATAAAAACAGCGACGTTACGGTTACTTGGCTCGCGGACTAGCAATCTTTGATGAAAACACAGGTGCCGGTAACTGTCAAAATCAACCCAAAGCCTAAGTCAAAGCAGCAAGATTAATTTACCTAGCGATGGTTCCAAGTTAATTGCGAGAGTCACAGCGAGACTGTTTACAAACATTTAGGTTATCAACAATCTGCGGGCCCGAACTCCGTGACTGCGTGTGGAGTCTAACGGCGATGATTTGGCAAAGTGCTTCTGATTCAACTTGTAACAGAAAACGAACATGAACAAAACCCGAACAGTTTATTTAGAAATACGGTCGCCGATCCCAATGAATGATTTGCGTGGCTCATCTCCCAACAGTGTGGATGGACGGTTCTTTAGGGCTCTCTACAAGCAATGAAATATCGCTGGCACACGGAGAGAAATGCAAGCTCCATTCGCTTATAACGCAAAATGAGGTCAGCTCCACACAAGTATGCTGCAACGGACGCACAATCAGCAAAAATGCAGCCGGCTATCCTAGCTAGCTTCGGCCCTTCGTGTTTACGGTAAAGTTAACCCCAGCTCGCGCAAATAAAACTGTGCATTTCTAATGCAGCTGCTAAATCCACAACAGAAAAATACTGTCCGTTCACCCTACAAGGGACCATTGCTTACCTTCCATCTCCATGTCCTCTGGCTCGCTGAGCTGCTGCTCGCCGGCTTTCTGTTGCTGCTGCTGCTGCGTGTGGTGATGGTGGTGGTTCATGTTGGCAGCTGTTGTTGTTATGGTTGTGATGCGGGGCTCCCTGCTATCTCTGTTACCCTCGACCTTGTCCAGGGTCGGCTCGGCGGGGAACCGGGTTCTGGACTGCTGGTGAGGTGTGGTAGGATGCGGAGGTGGGGTGGACAGGTCGAGCCTCGGCGGCCGGGCCTGCTCTGTCGCGACCTCGGCCTTGTCCGCTGTCAGCGCCGGGGAGTGAGGAGGGGAGGTCGGCGGGGGAGCGGGTAGAGAAACGCGGACGTATTTGCTCGCTATTCGCCCAATCTCGGCGCCTTTGGTGGGTGCGAGTCGCTTGGTTGACGGCGGGGGGTGGGATGGATGGCCCGGGGCTCCGAAGAGGGAGGCCCGCTGAAATTAGCTAAATCAATCCGGCTTTACCCCGGGAAATGTGGGGTAATAAGACAACGCACAGCACGACTTGCACCTTGAGGAACAAATACCCTGTTTGGAACTAGCGGGGAGCTACCTGACACTCGGCAGCCAACTGCTGATAAAGGTACAACAACAATGAAAACAAAGGCTCATTTGATATAGACACACATTCAACAACTTTGCCTGCGATATCCCCAGTCCGTGTGCTCCTCCGATTGTCCCTCGTCTGGGGGAGAGCGGAGGAAAAAGCTATCCATTCAAAGCACTTTCCAATACGGAATAGCGCTAATGTTGATTTGGAAGTTGGCGGAGACGAGAGTTGCCACGGGCCGACATAAACCAATTCCGCCGAACCGCCCCTAACACGACAAACGACCAAACGCGGCACCTCGTTGCATTTCTAGCTAACCTCTCGTTTCTTATGAGGAATGTGCCCGGTCATACAACGCTAGCCTGAGCTGTGTGGCTCCCGACCCGCTCCTCCCGTGGTCTGTGATGTGTTGAGTCTGAGGTAAATCTCAAAATGGCGGTCGCGCTCTTCTCTGAAATGTCACATCCGCATGGAGATCCAAACACTGGCCCATCCCCGGCCAGGTTCACATGCATGTTAAACGATAGGGCTCAGGAATGTGCGTTTGATACGAGGGGAATAAAATTTAATAACTAAAAACAAATATGGGATGAAGGGAAATTATAGGAAGGACAAAACAGCGCTGGGCACACTGTGACTGCGTGTTGCACCGGGGCCCAGTCACTGCATGACTGAAGTACTGAAATAAGTCAATAAGTTTACTAATTTAAATCCATTTATGGGGCCTCATATTTTTAACTATAAAATTTCCGTTTTATTGAACGGTTCCGATGCGAGCAAATTAAAAATGTGTATGCAAAACATATGGGCACATATGCCTCGTATGAGTAAAATGATTATTATGAGTATTGCAGTATTATTACATTGTGCTACAGCATGTCAATAAGTTGCTCTCCACCTACGCCATGGGCTGCTTTGGGCTCTATTATAGTTATTTCTAACCGTATTTTTTCTATTTACTTACTACCTTTATTGTTTTTTACTTGCTGAATTATTTACCAATGTATTTCGTTGATATTATCACGTTTCATAGAGGTGTGATTACAGCCTGATCCCGTGGTGCTCTTCAGGTTAGTCTGTGTTTACTCAAAAGTTTCCGATGGCATGCTTGCACTAAGTGGTGTTTTTCCCCGGCGGTGTATGCAGGGCCGGTTTTGCTGCATGATACTGCGTTAGTCAAGGTTTAATTAAAGTGGGGTAATTTACAGAAAAGACGCCAAAATTGGTCTTACAAAACTGTAGGTAGCAATTTACATCAGGCACATCCAAAATTCCTGAATTATCCATCCACCAGAAATAGCCTGCAACCACAACAAATCGGACGCATTGTCACTGTACTTGGCGGAAAAGCACAATTTCAACTCTTTTTTTTCCTAGTAAAGCGCCGCATGTATCCTGCACATATAAAAATCTAGTAAAGATTATAATATTGATAATTGCGGCAATACAAACTGTGGTGCAATACTGTATATCAGTTACAACAACTTGCAAAACGCCACCAACTCATATTTAATTTTACCATTGTGCAGGACAGCAAAAGTCCGAAAATGAATTATCCCTCTATCAAGGCAGCGTCCATACTAATACTCAGCTGGTCCATATCTGCAGTGCTGTTCACACTTTTCATGGCTGGAACTAACGAGCGTTCAGACCCTGAGTAAATAGCGCCACCTGCTGGAACAATGCACTAGTACTACAGTCGGACTTGGCCTTAGACCGAAGTATACACCGTCCAGGGTTGCAGTTGGGCATTTTATAATTACAGACACACTCTCGTGTATCTCGTCTTATGTTATGTTTAGTAATGTTTACTATTAAACCATTTGGATTTTTTTTCCGTCCAGCCTACCAAGAACTCTTCGGATGGATGGATTATCTCATACGAGTCATATATGAACATGTACAGTGTTCATGTGCATCCCCTAATATAATCGGGTAATTTTTCTGTTGTCCAAAGTTAGAAGTTTGTATGATACGTACAGTCCCTTTCACGCATGTTCATTTTGAAGTAATTAGAGGAGGCGATAAATAAGATCACATAATATTAGAATAATGATGATGCACTTCATTTATGAGGCTTTTTTCAAAACATATATTAGACCACATTATGCTATTACCGTCTTCATTTTTCTTATTCTTGCAGCAATTTTCATTGCAAAACTTGCACTCTCTTGCAAGCTTCAGTAATGGGATATTTTCACTGAGGTTCTTTTGTGTCAATACTGTGACGGAAGTGTCAAACAGCCAATGAAATTCTGAGAAAATACCTAAAGCCCACCCTGCAGTGCCTGTGTCGCCAATTGCTGTCGACAACTAATATGATGGGTGGGATTAAACGCATAACACGGTAGTCTGCGTTGTATATATGCCGACGTTGGCAACCTGGAAAAATAGTTAGCCAAGCTTATCTTCACAGAGAGTAGCTAGAGGGAGCAACGTTATATTGTAGTGCGAAATAGTGAAAAGCTAAGAGTATACATGAATTTGCTCACGTAATCTTTCATACAGTGCCCAGATAATAATCATTTGACACATTGAAGGGAAATTTTCATCGAGTTTTGGTGCATTAAATGGAGGAGAAGAAGGAAGACGGAGACTCGGAGATACAGGAACACGGACCCGAGCACTGGTTCTCAAAATGGGAGCGGCAGTGCTTGGCCGAAGCGGAGCAAAGGGAGCCGAGCGAGGAGGAGGCCGACAATGACCAGGATAAACTGTGGCATCTCTTCCAGAACTCCGCCACTGCCGTGGCACAGTTATACAAAGGTTCAAGCCAGCGCTTTCTGTTTGCTTGTTCGTCTAACGATACTTACATTGCCACTACACCTTTGGCTTGGTGATTAGCAATCTGGCTAGTTACCGGGCGTTACTGTGAACTAACGTTAGCGGCAGTATCTGTACAGTGCTAGCTAGCTCGCTAGCAAACTCGCTGTCCACTACTGGGTAACGTTTACAGCTGATTTTGCAATGCTAAATTTAGCTAGCTCGCGTTAGCCAGTGACAAAAATTAGTTATGAACTCAAATCCGATGTTATAACATCTGTTTCGATTGTTAAACAACCGTGTCTGGTTTGACAGACGTAATTAAAGTATCTTAAGTTAACATGAATTTCTTTGCCAATAAGAGAGCGTGTTGACGCCAAGTTAGACAGTAGCGGATAGCTAACGTAACGTTAGCCAGGCTAGTTACAAAATGGCGATGGTAACAACAATCGTAGCTACGCGACATTCCCAGATGACAGTCTGTTGTGTGCTGTCAGTGTAACCATCTGTTATGCCAGACGCGATTAGCGTTTGAAATGTGCCGTAAAGATACAAAGTTAACAGCACAGAAGTGTACACTTGCTTTTAAACGCCCGGTTTGCTGCTGAGTGAATAGTTTGTTTAGCAACGCGTAGCCAGCGTTATAATCACAAAATGGCGAGGATAGTATTGGTTCGCTATGGAAATAATGGTTTGTCTACAATCTGCTATGGCCGTAGTGTTCTCAGACACAACAAATTCCTGTCCAAATTCACAGAGCTGGACTTGTGAAGTCTATCCATGTTTGGCGTGGACATGTTTGACACGGCTTTGCAACTTTACTGCTGAGAGGGCAGTTAAGTTGGTGTGTCGGTGCTTTCTTGCTTAACAAGCTGCTGCCAAGCTGGCCATCTAGCGCTGGCTGACAGTTATTTTTATGCCAAACCCTGTTCGTTCAAATGTAGATGCAAGACAAAATGGCGAATGAAAACGATCTTCAGTCCCGCAATCACTCAGCTGTTGTGCCTCTCAGGTGTTTTGTTGTCCTTTGGTCACATTAATCAAGAGAGCTTGCTTTCAAAATGCTGACTATTGTCAAGTGTTGAACCCAAACATATTTCCCTCTTTCCTCCCACAGACAGAGTATGTCATCAGCAGGGCCTCTCACTGTGGGTGCCATTTCAGAACTCTGCCACAGCAGTTACCAACCTCTACAAAGGTATCTAACCACATCCCTCTTCTCTCCATCCATGTGCCTTTGAGTGTGATTTATTGCTCTGCCAACTACTACATCTACAGTACTTGTGTTTCTTTATCCCATCTGTATAGGCTGCAGTCGGCAGTCATTGTACTTGTAAATGTAAACATGTTTTAGTTGACAGGCTCATCCAGCCAGTGGTAAACAGACTTGGTCATTTTCACTCTTATCAGCTCCATATTGATCAGTCTGTCAGAGGGCTTGTAGGTTTTTCTATGTCGGTGAAAGACACAGTATTGCAGTGTTCATTGTTGGGTAAACAAAAACAAAATGGACTGCATTTTTGAACTTGTTCACAACAATGTCAAGAATTCACCAGTGAAACAGAGGTGGTTTGTTGTAGTAACAACAAGCCCGGCCTGGAATTGACTCCTGATTTTAGCAGTCTGCCTCCCAAAAAATGGGCAAAAGACGCCAAAGTAGAGAAGCGCTAGCAAGTGATGAGTAGTTGGCAACTTCTGTGAGTAATTTGCTGTTGATTGGCCAGTCATGTGGGTCACTGCTAAAAGTTCCATTCACATTTGTTTGGCTTCGGAATAGATGATGATGAACAGTGATTGGTATTTTTATGATATCATAACAGAGAGTGTGGAGGCCCATCAGAGAAGCTTCGATCGGGGCATCCAGATAGGCCACCAACGGCGCAATAAGGTGAGTCTTGTTCCTCTGTTACCTTTTGTGAGGCACCTCCAGTCTCAAGTTGTGATATTACGCCTCCCTGAAATCAAACCATGGCAAACTGATGGATGAATCACTCTTGTGCTGAACTGCAGGACATGTTGGCCTGGGTGAAAAAGCGCAGGAGAACCATTCGTAGGGAGGATCTTATCAGCTTTCTGTGCGGAAAAGCACCACCACACAGGAGTAGCAGGGCCAACCCTCGGCTGGCCATGGTGGCCCCCAGCCGGGCTAATTCACCAGCTGAGACCGGCTCATCTGTGGAAGCAGACCTCCAGCCCTTCAGAGAGGCCATAGCACTGCATGGTGAGGATACCTATTTGCAAGCCTGGCTCACAGCGTACACACCAGTCGTCATTCTAGCCACCTAATCAGAAACTTGATTTACAGTCCAAGAGACAGGTGCATTATTAGAAAATCAGTGGTACTGCTGGTCTTAAAGGCTTCTGATGTTGCATATCTGTTTTTGTGTGTGGGCATGCTCACAGACACACAGTGTGGGTGCTACCTACTCATTCCACAAATGTAATAGATTTACGGTTCCTTGGAAACATGCTGTACAGTGGATGTGAGATAAAATATTTTATATGTATATGAAACAAAGTATAACACACACACACACACACACACACACTCTGTCTGTCTGTCTGTCTGTCTGTCTGTCTGTCTGTCTGTCTGTCTGTCTGTCTGTCTGTCTCAGAAAGCATACTTGTCCTTCAGCCACCATACTCTGCCACATGTGGCTTAGAGATAAGGGTATGTTTTGCAAAGTTGTGTAAGTACTGGCCAGCGGTGAAAAGGGCCTCATGTTGTTAGCCCCTTGTGTGTGTGAGACAGAGAGAGTGGTAACCTCTCACTAAACCAAAAGCCAAGTTTTGTTTTCATAATCTGGATTTTAACTATGCAGCTGCTTCTGTTTGTAATTCATTACAGTATGTTGGCGTTTCTGTCTTGCTGCCAGCGCAGTTGAATATTCAGAATTTTATCTAAAGATTGTCACGTTTTGAAGGGGCCATTTTAGGGTGTAGCTGAGGTTGGGGTGGATGATGTTAGGAATTTCGTGGTTTAGGTTACAGACACACAAGTTTGGTCTGCGGCTGGAGGTTTCAGTGTGTCTCCTGTTGGGACCAAAACAGTATTTTCATTTACAAGGACAAATCACATTTCTTTCAACTGTCTCCATGCATCTCTCAGGCAATCAGTATCACAGATTTTTGTTCCGTATGGCAACACAAACTTTTTTTTAGTGTGAAAGTCCTTTTGTCTGTTGTATTCCAAATGAGAAAGTTGTGTCAGGAGTCCAGTACATACTGTACTTGTTCATTGAGACAGCTTTTCATTCTTAAAATTGGGCAATAGAAATTGCTTCTTAATTGTTGTACCACATTGTGCTTTGAAGTGACACCTGTCACCTAAGGTCACAGGCACTGTTGTGAACAGAAATCTTTGTGCAGCTGTGCATTTTTTAATTTGGTTTTTTTTTTATCACTGTTGAAGTCATTTTGTTCAGTTATGTTAAAGCTTTGGCATAAAGGGATGATCCGTGTGTTTGTGAGATTGCTGCTTTCTATGTTGTTTCATGGTAAACATCCTAACGATACCACTCTGAAGAAGCTTGAACCTGAACCCCGTCCCCTTCTCAAACTCAAAATAGAGGCAGAAACGGACACTGAAATACAGCCTGAGCCAGTGACTTTGACAAATGAAGCCCTGTCAAAGAACTGTTTACTTGCCGTGTCCTTCTCAATGTCTACGCTAGCCACACATTTTGATAGCCCCTAATTGGTTATGTCTCGTCACAGAGAGAAAAGTGACATGCCTGTAACATCTTTAAATAAGGTCTAAAATAAATACATGCCGGCTTTGATCACTGACATGGAAAAGCACTGCCCATGCCTGTAAACATTCTCCCTGGGAAGATGCACATACCATCTTTCTGCCCTGGTGTGTCAGCACCACTTTATCAGATTCATACAAATATCTTGTTGAGTATTGCTTGATGCATCCCTGATGTGCTTGCTTGTTTGTAATTCACTGTTGTTATACTGAAAAGACATGAAATACAGAAAGGCATGACTGTACATATAGTCAGTAAATAATGGAGACAGGTGGTAGCAGCTGCTCCTAAACTTATTGTTATATTGCAACATGCTGTTTTTTAAAGACATTTTTTTATATAGGATGTCAAGCTTTCTATGAAATCGCTTGTTTATTTGTCTTGTTTCTCCATCCAGTGATGCCACTTGTCTGTTGCTGCTCTCTCCTCTCTGTCCGATCTCCTCCGTCCACAGGTCTGAGCGGAGCCATGGCAAGTATCAGTGTGCGCTCTGGTGCTCCAGGGTCTCCCACACACGTGAGCGGGAGCAGCAGTAACGGAGGTGGTGCTGGTGGAGGTGGTTCTTCCGGCTCGGGGCCGGTGTGTCGCAGCAGGCGTAATGGGCTCCAAGACGTCGACCTGAACACTTTCATCTCAGAGGAGATGGCACTTCATCTGGACTCTACAGGCTCTGCCTCTGGAGGGGGAGGAACCAGGAAACGAAACTCCACCCAGTGTAGTGATGTCATCACAGACTCCCCTACACACAAACGCAACAGGATGATCTGATCTGCTGCCTGTCTATGTGTGTGAGGAGGATGGGGGGAGCCTTCAAAGCCAAGGCTAGGAGAGGGGGATGGATGGGCTTCTGTGGGACCGATGTGCAGACGGGCCGATGGACAGACAGACAGACAGACAGACATTCGGATGCCTGGCTGTGCAAAAGAACCCGGGCTGAAAACGAAAATAAGGACTGAAGCTCTGAGCTCGGATGATTCAGACGTTGAATGAATTCTGTTCCTTGTCTCCTTTCCTTACATTATTACTACAATTCACCAAACACTTGGTGAGTGAGTGAGTGAGTGAGTGAGTGAGTGAGTGAGTGAGTGAGTGAGTGAGTGAGTGAGTGAGTGAGTGAGTGAGTGACCGGGAGGGCTGGGCGACATCTCGCACTCCTCGGTCATGACTGCCCTGGAAAGGAGAAAAGGAGACAACGAAGGAAGCCACCAACTCATCCTGGGATGCAGACAGTTGTCAAAGTGAGAATGCACTCAGCTGCTTGACAAGTAAAAGCCACTTGATCCTTGACACGTTTGTGCCCTTCCCTCCCTTAACCTCACCCATCCTCACCCACCACCTTAATAAGGAAGTGAGGGCCATGATCAAATCGTCTCACTCAGTGAATCAAGATGCTCGCCAAATGTCGGACCCAACTCTGTCAGAGACTCTCCTCTGGGTCAGACAACCACCACCTGCTCTTTCTGTTACGTCGTCATCGCAGCTCTCGATTGATGTCGCCTGTCAGTGGTGGAGCTACGTGGTTCAGTAGGAGTACATCTGTGGCATCATCCTGCCTCACCTGCCGCTTGGAACCAGTTACATTTCTCTGGCTACTAGTTAGACGGCATTTAACCACCAGTAGCAGGCCATCGATGTTTGGACATTTTGACCTTATTCTCTGCTAACTTCTGAGCTTCAACCGTGGCTTGATTTAGATCAGCCCTTTGCCCTTTTTTGTTTTTAATTCTTCAACCACCAGTGTTAAAATTCTAGGTTTGTTGCCACTGTTTGCAGCAGTGATAGCCAAGTTAATTTTGCATTCTTTCTCCACCTTGTTAATTTTTTTTGTTGTTGAGGATAATGGAAAGGAAAACTTTTTATTTTATTTTATTTTTTGTGTATACAGCTTCTCAGACAGCCCGTTTGCCGACTGCGGCACCCTCTCCCCCTTTACCCTAGTCTTATTATGAAAGCAGCTGCTGTTTTTATGTGATCTTGTGATTATTCTGATGAGCTGCAATAAGGATTTTTGCACTTAGCTTTCACCTCTAACTCATGCAAACAAATCGGCTCTTCCATTGTATCCCAGTTGTAGCCTTGTCCAACCTAAACAGGTCCACACATTACTTACTGGTTGGTGCTTAGAAAATAATGAAGCGGTGGAGCGTTTCTGCGCATGAGCTCTGCTTGTATTCAGAGGCTCTGAGTCCTTCCCCGTCTGACAATTGATTTAACTTATCGGAAGATAATCGGTGCTCTAAAGAGGGTAAATCACAGAAATGTTCTTTAAAGGTAGCGTTTCTCAACAGACCCAGCAAACCTGCCAGCCAGTGCACACAAGGCACGAGATAATTTGGCCAGAGTGTTGGATTGGGCGTTGGGACAATGTCTGCTTTTCGTATTAGGGCTGTGTGCATTAATAAGACGTGGCTGGGTTTGATTTTACGTGGTACAGGATGATGCAACTTGGGGCTTGTTTTGTTCTTAATATGGTCGTTGCCTTCCATCCTTCTATAAAGGAGTCAATAGGAGACGCTGATATCACACGAGTCAGAAACGGGTATATTTAGCAGTTAGCAGTAGGTAACGTAACTGGTACTGATATTTGGCTTATTTTTGGGTCTTAATGAAAGATTATTGGAGTTAAATCTAAACTTGTTTGTGGGTGTAATAAACTCAAATTGTTGGAATATGCTTGCATTTAGCATAGGAAGCTAACAAAGTGTGAATGATTAAAAAAAAATCTTGAGTTGTCTAGTTCTGAAATCCAGTAGTTCCAGTGATGCCCTGCTGTAGTAGTGATACAGTCAGTTGTGAGTGGGTTGGCTGGGGCTTAAACCCGTCGGCTTCACCCATCGCACCGGCCGTAGCTGACTCGTGGGATGTTAGTGTTTCCTCCTCCTTTTCCACACTTTTGTTGACTTGTTCACTCCCCTTCACCTGTATGACCTGGAAAGTGAGTTTTCTTTTGTTGTGTAAATCATGCCAGTTTTTAACTTCTGTTACATTTTGGTCACAGATTTCATTTTTATGTTATAGGTCGGCTTTTATATTCATACGCAATTACTGGCTTGTCAGTGAAAGAAAAGAACCAGAATTATAACCAGATTCATTATAATTCTATCAGAATGAACCGAGAGTTACGCATTTAGGAGTCTGTTCCTGCATACATGTGAAACCACTGAATTTGATGAAAGCATAAAACCTCGTATTGGGAAAGGGAGATTTGATTGCTGATAGGGAGCCTCTGATTATTGTGAGCGGGGGCTGGTAAGTGGTTTAAAAATGTATCTTTTGCAAAAACAAAAAAAACAAAAAAAGAGAGAAAAAAACTGAAAAAAAACTGAAAAAAGCAAGCAGTGTCTTGGTCTTGTAAGTTCTGGTTAGCTTCAGCTTTCACAGAGCTGATGAATATGTAACATAGGAAGGATCCGTGTTTCTTGAATAGGAACTTCTCCCTAAACATCACATTTAGAGTCCATCCCAGTCTCAGACTCTGGGACCCTACAGAGGGCTCTTGGTGGACCATGGTGTTCAGGGTTGACCTGGCGGCCTGTCCACGGGCTCTTCATTAAGTCAGAGGAATGCGTAGAATATTTTGGTTGTTTTTCTTTCTCCAGACACTTTCCTCACTGTTTTGTGTCGAGCACTCCACGTTGGCATTAGTAGCATTCATGGCTGAAACCAAATGGCGCATTTAGCTACAGATGAGTCGTCGTAAGCTCCCTGTGTTTCTGTTGCATGACAACATGTCAGTTAAAGGGAAGATGTGAAGTGTCTGCCGACAGGAAAAATAATCTAAAATTCAGAACATCAGAAAATAGTTGTCCCCCCCCCCCCCCAAACAAATCTGGACTAAAGAGCAGGATTGTGCCGTCTTTCCAACCCAAACCTGCAGCATTGACGCCCATTGATTAGCCTGGTTATATTAGAGGGGGCTCTTTTTTTTTCTCTCTCTTCTTTTCTTTGCCTGAGCCGGTCACTGGCCTTCATCCGCGTTGTTTCAAAAGGCTGACTCATGCCACGTGTCTCTGGAGCCAACACTATTATCAGCTGTTTCTTGATACTTATTTGTTTAAAAAGTAATAAATGGCTAATCTATATACTTAACATTAATTGTTGGTATGATATATGTGGTTCACATTGTGAAAGAAATAAAACCATTGAGTTGCAATTGGATGGACTATGTTTCATTAAAAAATGAATAAAATGGAGAGTTTGGTTTTCTTTAGTCGCCCCACAGGCCTTTTTCTCTTAACCTGCCGTCTTGAGCTTTTGCTCGAGTAATCAGTTAACAGTAAATGAACAAGTCAGGAAGCCGAATGTTTGTTTTTATTCCTTGCTGCGTTCGCAAGTGTATATTTTGTGAACTCCAGGACTTGTGCTGCAGGTTCATCCACATAACACATGGATCAAAGCAAATACCTGAGATACATTTAAAACATGGCGGAACTGTCACTGAAGGAGGTCTGGCATTTTCTGAGCTCTGCTGTCTGAGTTTTCAGACACTTGATTTCTGCAATGAGCTATTGAAGGCTCAAGGATGCCATGGTTAGAAGAGGATGGGTATTTCTCTTAGAATGAAGCTCTGCTGTTGGCCACTAGGTGGTGCTAGACGGCAGCATTTGAAAGATTTGCATGCAAAGTGCTTGGGGAAATATTGGGTGGATGTAAACAATGCAAGATTGAAACTTTGAGGAAAAAATGGCATTGTTCGATTTCAAGAATACAAACCACGCGTTTTTAATGCTAACATAACTTTAATTTATCTTCAAGAAAACTCAGGGCACTTTTAAAGGTGCTAGCTCCTAGCGTAAAGATGCTAGAAGTTATGTTTGCGTTCAGTTGTCTGTTAAAACACTATCAGTGATCATACATTATGATCCAAGATAAATCCTCTGAAGCTGTTATTGTGGAGTCAGACAAAAATAAATAAAGCTTGCAAAGTAAGTGGACGATGAAGTGGGGAACAGTTTGTAGTGTAGGACACAGGACAGAGCTGAGTCCATATGCTGCACGTGTTTACTTGTATTTATTGAATTGGTGCATTATTTTAGATGTTGGCTCTGTGCAGAGCAGAGTGGGCTGTCCTGCACACAGACACGTTCAACTTTCAAAAATCCAAACAGTATTAAATAAGCTTCATGACAAATTACATAAGCCAACAAAGGAGAAAGCAAACATTGTTCAAAATCAAAGTACAATGATAGATTAAAACAAGACAACTTCACCAATTGTGAATAAGTGTTCTACTGTGGACATGAATAATGATCATGTACAGCCATCATCCTCCATCAAACATCTGTTGTAGCTATTGCTTTGGTCCATGGGTGGTATTTTACAAGCTGTTTCCACATTCTTCAAACGCCTCCACCGTTCACCTCCCTCTGATAGCTCCTCCACCTCCTCATCTTCACCTACAGCTGCTGTCAGAGCGAAGCTAGCCGCAACCGAGGTCCTCGAGTTTCTCCACAGCACACCGACCAGACTACGCCAACATACTACTATAGAAAATCAAAACCCAAAAAATATCTAAAAGTGAGTGCTGCAGATTGAGGATTTTTATCTGTGCCCTTGAAGGCATCTCAGACTGGCTGGGATAGTAAACATAAGTGTGCCTTAGAGGATTTCTGGATTTAAAAGACTTTTCACTGCAATTTGAAGCTTTCTGCAGCTCTAATAGAATTTATTAACTAATTTAGAATCGTGTAAGGGCTCCTAATTGGACCAAATGTTTTTCCTTTGGGCAAAGAAACTCTGGGCCTCTGGGAGCAGAAGGTGAGATCTCAGAGTGCATTTCAGTCTGAAGAGGGAGCCCGGCCTGGAGCAGGCTGGGAAGGGTGCGGATCCTGCAGAGGGTTTTGGGGCAGGACTCAGATCTGGCTGAGGGGCAGGAACTTCTGGTAGTAACTCTTGGTTACATCAATCATCAGGTCCTGCGTGCACTCTGGGAGCTCTCCTGAAAACAGACCTGAGAGCGAGAAAGACACACAGGCAGAGGACATGTTAGATGAACAGGAAGTGAAGGAGAGAGTTACAAAGGGTGTGTGTCTGTTGTGTTTCTGACCTGGGCATCCAGAGAAGACGGTAAAAGGCGGCACCACAGTCTCAGGAGGGAGCACGGTGTTGTCTAGGATCTTGCAGCAGTCCTTCAGCACACAGCGTCGACCCTGAACACAACACGCAAATGAAAGCAAAGCTAGTTAAACATCTGCAACAAGTCAAACACTTCAGCTGACTCCAAGTGTTTTCTTCTCTCTGCTTATTACACAATGATAAACCATGGATGGTGGACAATATCACAACAAGCATACATAGAGTGTAAAGAAGGGTCTTGTGCTGATCAGGGACCCTGTTACAGTTTTGTTATCCATCTGCACAACTTTGAATACATTTCCTTGGATTGTATCAAATACTTTGAACAGAATAACGGCTCAATTGCAACAGAATTTTAGACATTTTTTAATCACTGAACGTGTTTCATCTCACAGGTCTGCGTCTGTGCTCAAAGCCGGTGCTTTGCTGCTGTGTTCAGCTCATCTCAACATGACTCCCATGTGACTGTTTCACCACAGACCAGAGGAGACAGAGCCTCTGTTTATGTCCTCGCTTGTTTCAGCGTGTGTGTGTGTGTGTGTGTGTGCTCATCCCACTCACTATGACACAGTTCTTGCCAATGTGGACATAGGAACCGATCTGTGCAGCATTGACCACGCAGTCCTCCTCAATGAAGACGTGGTCTCCGATGTGTAGCGGGAAGAACGCCACTCTGGAGGAAGACAGTGAGGGTGGAGAGAGAGATGAAGTTCAGGCACAGCAACCAGGAAATTAAAGACACAAAGTAAATCTATAGTTCTGTCTGTTATTCCCTGACGCAAATGCAGCCAGGTGGTCAGAATATTTGTCGTACAGTACTCTGTACGATTGATTGATAAGTCAGCTGACAGAAAATCAATCTGCTCTTTTGAAAATCAATTGTTTCAGTCATTTTCTGAGCTTTTGTTTCATACTGTTGTTTGGACAAAATATGACATCTGAATATGTCACTTTTGTCTGAGACGTGAAAAGCAGTTTGCAGTATTTTCTCACACTTGAAGTGAAAATAATCAGATTGATAATGAAAACGTTAGTTGCAGCCTTACAATTGTGTGATGTATTGATACAGTACTGACACTTATTGGAATACTGTATTGTTCCCAGAGATTACATCTACTGTCTGACAGCTGCACCAGTCATGCGCAAGCTATCATCACAATATTGATTTTTGGGCAGCAACTAATGATTATTTCCACCATCATTAATCTGTCCATTATTTTCTCAATTCATCGATTAATTGTTTGGTGTATAAAATGTCAGAAAATGGTGAAGTGTCGATCAGTGTTTCCAAAAGCCCACAATGACGTCCTCAGATGTCTTGTTTTGACCACAACCCAAAGATAGTCAATTCACTGTCATGGAGGAGTAAAGTAACTAGAAAATATCCACATTTAAGAAACTGGAATCAGAGAATTTGAGTTTAATTTCTTTCTTTCGAGTGAAAAAATATCGGCATAATATTAATTTCATTATAATATCTGATTTCGTCAGGTTGGGCCAGCTGTAGCTTCAGTGTTAGAGGTAAGAAAACGATGGTTTACCCTTTGCTGAACTTTTTGAAAGGTGGTCGAATGACGCTCCGGCTCTTCACCACGCAGTGTCTGCCCACCCTGACATTAGCCAGGTCGCCTCTGATGATGCAGTCATTCATGACAATCGTCTGGAGGACAGAACAAACACACACACACAGTTTAAACCCTGACAGAAAGCTGTGCAACCCAGTGGCAGGCAGGTGTGTTTTCCTTACTTTGCCATTGAGGACGATGTTTTGACTCCCACACAGCACTGACTGTCTGCTAACTTTGTTGCCAGAAGCCTGAAATCAAACAACAGAAATGGTTAAGAATTGTACTGAAGTGTCTTTTGTGCCTTTATTGTCTATCTAGACTGAGCGCAAACGACGATTTTAGCTATCCAACGCCCAACGCCCCGTTCAGCCTCAGTTAGCCAAATAGCAAGCGACTAGCTAGCTAACAGCGGCGTATAATCAAACACATTACCGTCTCAATGTACTCCGCTTTGTTGTACAGTATTTCAGACAACTCCATGGCTGGGAATTTGGTAAAATGTTGAAGACAACGGGGATAATTGAGTAATAATAACTAACGCATCTATCTATTTCTGCTCTCTACTCTGGCGTCTCGTTTCAGCTTCTCCTCCTCTGCCGTCTCAGTTGAATGGATTTTCAGACGAAACAAGTTGCGTGTCAAATCATCGATGGTTTTTCTTAAGCCAAACAAAAGGAACACTTCATTGGCATTTGTTTTATCTCACTTGTTGCGTTTAATAGTCGGGGTGTGTATAAAGTGTTGAATTTATCTGCTCCCTCAGGTCATTTAATTTTTAAAACTTCTCTTCACTAATATTATTCTGTGATTGATTGGTCTTACCTGAGCTGATTCCTTGCTCCTTAACTTTCATATTTTACCATTTATAAAAGCAAATGTTTATAATTGTGTATATTTGCATTGTATATTTCGTAAATGACATTGTAAAAAGCATAAATAAATCAAAAATACGCGAAATAAATACACAGCTTGTGTTGTGCGCATGCGTACCGCGGAGCCCTTGACTCCGTTTCTTCTTCGCATTGCACGCTGGGAACTACCAGTCACTTTTCTCCGTCATGGCGGCCCGTGTCCTGCAGCACTGTGTCCGCTCGCTCGCCCGGCCCTCGCTGAGGCTTACCTCCGGCAGTCTGGCAGTCAGAGCCGCTGCCGTCCCAGCAGCAGCTATCCATCGACCTCTCTCCTTCGCCGCAGACAGCCGGAGGACGCGGTGGCTCGGCCAGAGTCAGGTGAGTCTCCCGTAACATTGAAGAGTCGTGGCCTAGCGTTCGCTGCTGTGACCTACCGACGTCTTTCAAAACTGTCAGGCAAACCCAGCCTGCTGAAAGTTCATGGTGGCATGCAAGCAGTTTATTTTACCATGTGTGAAAATCTGTTGGGGTGATATCCCGACTGAAAGCCCTGAAAGCCTCTAACGTCATATTTTTTTTATTACACAACGGCCATGTTTTGCCTGTTGGCTAGCTAGCTAGTTAGCAAGTTTGGTGAGTTCATTTATGTTGTTGCCGCTTTTACACCTGCAGCCTGAACCCACATGGATGCCTAAACACAACCCAAGCGCCTTCTAACATAGAGCCAATTCTAGCCAAGAAACAGCTATTGATTCATGGCCAAATAAGCATGGTGTTTTGAACTATAAACCATTGCTGTGTCGTGTAATTATTTTTATGACGTGTGATGTTGTTAGCTTAATAATGACTTAGCGATTTATTCAGTGATACTGTGATGGCAAGTTGCCCACAATAAGGATGAAGACAGACTGTGCTTATATGTGTAGGCAGATGAAAACATCCTGTTGATTGTCCACAGGAAAGAGTGTTACAGTAGTTTAACCAATTTATTGTTATTAATTGAATTATTTGTCCATCATGTACGCTTGGGATCCTCCTGTTCCTGAATAGTGTTTAACAAGCACTCTTGAGCTACAGCCTGTTAGCAGTTAGTGTTTCTAATATTATGACCCACAGATGGGAAGTTCGCCTAAATAGCTTCAAGCTCGGTCATGAGCTGGTGTCTCTTTCTGAATTATCACTACACATTTCCATGACCTCTGTCCACCTCATCGTCCCTGCTCCTGACCCTCTCCACCTCTTTGTCTTCCTCTTCAGATGCCCTCAGTGGGTGTGTTGTGCCGACAGTATGGAGACCTGCCTCCCCTCACCATAGAGAGCATCAAAGATCGCGTCATGTATGTCCTCAAGCTCTACGACAAGATCAACCCTGAGAAGGTGAGAGCGAGCACTGACGAGCAAAGAAACTATCAGTGTACGATGGACATTACAGGTTGCATGTGAATTTGAGTGTTGCTGCTAATGAGAAACTTAAATTGTATGAATGTTCATCAGTACTTGTTTGGAATATTCATGAATCACATTCAGATCATAATTGTGGAAAATTACATTTGTGACCCTTGTATTACGTTCTGCTCCACAGCTGCAGACGACCTCCCACTTCATGAAAGACCTGGGTCTGGACAGTCTGGACCAGGTGGAGATCATCATGGCCATGGAGGATGAGTTTGGTGAGTGTCTGTCAGCAGGCCAGCTTGTACTTGTAGCTGCTTGTCTGTCAGGGCTGCACAATATTGCACATGTAGAGTTCAGCCATCAGACCAGCAAAGAAGAAATCTTAGATTTGGAGGAGAGTGATGCTCAAATGGATCAGATTTCTTGCAGTCCTCTTTTGGTGTAATGGATCCTAAGTAGAAAAAACTGTCATTTGAAAGGATGCTGCAAGGATGTGGCTATCTGTCACTATTTATTAATGTCACTCATCAGCACAATGGAGCGTCTGTGATTGGTTGAGGGGCGGGAGGAAGTGAGGAGCAGATGGTTGAGTGAGGGTTAGGGTGAGCAAGCAGCAGCAGCTCTCAGAGCTGTGAGGAAAGCATGTGGGGGGGAGATGAAAAATGTAATAAGGAGATTTTATGGTGTAAATTGAGTTTGTAGGTTATAAAGTTTCAGGAACTACAGTGTGTTGAGAGTGCAGACCAGTGTGTTTCTGTGTGTGTGCGCGTGCACTGTGAGTGGCACAGTAACTATAAACGCTGCAGCTGATACAGCCCATTGACATATAAAGAGTTATTTTACGTGGTCAATTTGAAGGGACATATTTCTGTCATCTCTGTTATGGATAAATTATTTGTTTGTTTTTTTTTCTTAATGAGAATACTTAATCCTTAACTGTATCTGATAAATGAGGAATCACCAAATCTGGAGATACGTGGTGTTCATGGGACCAGGTGGAGCAGTGGCGATGACCTCTGTGGTGTGTTCGAGTGTAACTTTCGGCTGATAACGGGATCTTTTACTGTGTGTTTTTGTGCAGGCTTTGAGATCCCTGACGCAGAAGCAGAGAAGCTGATGAGTCCTGACGAGATTGTACAGTATATCGCAGACAAGAAGGACGTTTATGAATAATCTGTTCTACAGCTCACCACACACGTGAGTCTCTGTCCGCCATGCTCTTCTGCCTCATCACCATCTCAATCACACACACTGTATTCTGTTATGTGTCATCACTCATTGATATATGTTTCTTCCAGAGAGGTTGACCCCAGTGTGACCCCACAGGAAGTACTCGTGAAGCAGATGGACACCAAACCATTTTCCACTTCCTCCCTTCGGCTCTTCTGTCCATAGCGGCATTGTTGGCTGCCGTGTCTTGTGTTCGACTATTTAAGTAAACGTGCTTTGGGAGCTTGGAGATAAAACAAAATATTAAAAAAGGTGTCATCACAGGTTTGTCTTCTTCCAGCTCCACCCTGTGGTTCCAATGTATTATTTCTCATGAGTAGATCAATAAAGACACACAGTGTATAATTCTGTTTGCATCTGCTGTGGTGTTCATTTCCATGTGACCGGAGAGGCGTGTGCTAAAAAACTGAGGAGGATCCACTGTGTTCATTATACGTTGGGCTGGAAAGTTACTATGTACATTTACTAAAGTACTGTACTTGGAGATATGAGGTACTTCATACCAATACGTCATCTCAGTACTCCACTTTCTGACAACTGTGGTTATAAGTTACTTTTTAGTTTAACAAGTTAAGATCTCAGTTATTTTTCATCTTTTCTAGAAAACTTGTCAAATGGCTGTCGATCCTCTACACAGTAAAACATGATGAACGTGACAAAGTTCAGATGGCAGAGAATAATATAACGAAATCGCACATCAGAATTTTTTAAACAGAAATTAGATTTAAATTGTCAGATGTTACAGATTTAACTTTTAACCAATAACCAGATGAAGAGAAAGAAAGACTCCTGGAGGCAACCACTAAGTCACTGTTAGTCTTTTATTGAGGGTTGTACCCAAGTTTTACAGCTTTGTATGACGGCTGCAGGAGCCAGAGGGTTACAAACAGTAATCAGTATACGAGTACAGCCAACAGAAGACCTACTACCTACTACTCTACACCTTAGTACAGATTCTCTTAAGAGCACTAAAATCCAGAAAAATAAGAGGAAAAAAAATACAGAACAAACCAAGCAACAAAGGAAGGAGAATAAAAAGATTAAATGAAACCAAACGAATAGACAGCATCAGAGGAGACATTCATTTAGAGCACACTGGAGTTGGTTTTCTATACCTTGTAATATCAGGCGACTTCGTTTTTGTCAATTTTTATACCCATACAAATAAAGATTGTCCTTCAAAAAGTGCAGTTTCCCCCAAAAGTTTAAGATAAAATCCTTTGATGACCCAAGGAAGACGTTTGAAAATAAAAAGGTACTTCCTGTTTTGTTTGTCAGAGAGGAAAACTTCCTCTCCTTGATTATAGACACTGTACGTTTATATTCTCATATATATATATTATATATAGTTTCAACAGTCTCCCAAAGCAATGTGCATAATAGGTTTACAGGTGATCCAACTACACACTGTGGATTGATAGAATCTCTATAAAAAACATTGTAGTTGTGTAAAATTTGCAGTTTCACCGGCCTCACTCCCCTCGGCGTATCGAGGAGACGAGCTGTGAGAAGAAACAAATGAACGTTGCAAATCTTAAACCTGTCCTCCTCTCCTGCTACAACTGGCCCGACGGTTGCTAGGTAATAAAGGTTTTTTCAGTTTTTATTATTATTATTAGTAGTAGTACGATTCAACGATGGCACGACATGTTTGAGGAATATTATTGGGAATCCCATCTCAGCTGTGTTTTGAAAAAGTTTTTGGGATTTTTTTTTTTGTTTTGTTTTTTAAAGAAAGCAAAAAACCCAAGGTGGACATGGAAGCCTGGGTTCAACACTCCACTGCATAGTCTCTCTGAGCGACACCCCCCCTCCCTCTGTACTGTAGCCCGCCCCCCACCCCGGTACCCCACCCACCCCGCCCACATCTTTGTGCTGGTTAGACTAAAGCTTTTCAGGGTTTGTTTGTGTGTATTCATAGTAAATGTAAAATGACAAAAAAGACAGCAGATTCTCACAGTTTTTGTTTTTTCTTTTGTTTTTTTTTTTGTTTGTTTTTTTGTTTGTTTTTTTGTGTCAAAATAGCCTTAGCTCTTTTGATCGACATTAGGAGCCGTTGGGTGTGTGTTATGATATAATATAGCATTTGCTCACAGGATAGTTAAGTCAAGAGAAAAACAAAGAGTCACATTATTTTTCTTAAACATTAAAAAGTAGTAGAGTATCACCAGCCAGCTTCCCTCCTCTCCTACCCTCTTTCCTTCCTTCCTTCCTTCCTTCCTTCTCTCTTCCCTCCCCTTGTCTGGCCCTGTCGGGAAGCTGCTTGGCAGCCCTGGGGATTGTACATTGCTCATGGTGGTTTTCACTTACTGAAAAGGATTTCCTCACATCATCCTTTTGCAAATGACATTTTTTCTTCAAGCATTTAACATTGTCCAGCTTTTAAATACACAAACACACACAACACACGCACACACACACGACACAACAGGAAAAAAAAAAAAAAAAAAATCAATCCCTTTCCTTCCCTCTCACCCTTCCTCCTCGATTTGGCATGATAATGTGTTCAAACACACACACACAGTACGAGACAGGGTTTTTGCATCTTCCCACAAAACACGCACTCACATGCAAACAGTAGATTGGACAAGACAGAAACAGAGCGCAATCAAGCTGGAAACTAAAACAGTAACATCAACATCAATGAGAGGCGTTTTACAGACGTTGCTTGTCCCTTCTCTGACAGCAGAGCAACGCTGCCTCCTGAGCTGCTGATCAGGGGTCAGTTCCTGTGCCACTAATGGTTAAGGTAAAGATACTGAGGAGGGAACAAAACCGCCCCCAGATCAGCACTCGGAGAGAAGCATCGACAAAAATCAGAATGAACGAAGTGTAAAATAATTTCAGCAAGAGCGTAAAGGGAATCTAGACTATTTAGAGTCCACCTGCCCCAGACCTCCTGTCAGTTTTGCGTTTCCTCCCCTCTGGTTAAGCTTAGGAGTTGGAGAGGGAGAGCTGATCCTGGATGAGCCAGCAAAGAGGCAAGTGCAACTCTGTGTCCCTGAAAAGCCAGGAAGAACCAGCCAATCAAAGCCACATCCCCTCGCTTGAGTCACTACGGGCCAACAAGAAGCCTCGCCTCGTTTCAGTCAAGCTACAGACGCGAGCAACTCCGCGGCAACAGCCACCAAAGGGTCACATGACGAGCGGGCACGGCCACAACAGTAGTTGAATACTTATTTGGATACAAACATGACGAGCAGTGGTTGCTTTACTTGATTTTTTCCGCGCGCTGGGAAGAAGGCAGATCAAGGCTCCGGCCGTCGCTTATACTTTTAAACCGTTTGCAGCTACATTCTGGCTCAGCGCAGGCGGCGAAGCGACATCGCCGCTCTGACCGGCCGGCCCAGTGAACAGAGAGGTAAACCTGGAGGAGGACGGCGACATCCTCCTCCCTCTTCTGTTGCTCCCTCACTGGGGCCAACAAAGCACCATCTTCTCTAGTCACAGCAAACACACACGACTTCCACTCGGGTTGAGAACACAGACACACAGACACACACATACTTTACCCTGTCGCAATACTCTCACAGATAAACCTTCTTCCTCAGACAGAGCTGAAAATCCAGACTACAGCACCGTCATGCCGCCCGTCCATCCGTCCTCTCCTCTAACCCACCCAAGTGCAAAATCCAACGCGCCTCAGTTCAATTTGTCAAATTAAGTTAACTCAGAAACAAAGGACAAATATGGTTCAGATGTTCCACTCGATAACATTTGTTAAACAAGACAAAAAAAAAATACAAATAAGAGATATATATATATATAGTTTAAGCAAAGAGATCTGGAATTAAGTAAACTAATCTTTTGAATTATTTGGTAGAGAGCAGTTCAATACTGGCACACACCACTGTCAAGTCTGGCTAATACTCAAGGTTCTGCCTCACTACGTATGCTTTGAAGTTGTTAAATATTTACGGCTAAACTTAAAAACACAACTAAAGCCAACACGTCGAGTACTTCTGAAATTAAAACCTATATTGGAGGGGGGAAACACACACACACACGCACACTCAACAGGCTTAACACAGAATAATTACACGATGAAGAAAAGAAATTAAGGTCCATGGCTTCGCTAATGCTGACTTCTCGTTCACACTCTCTCTGAAGCTTTTGTTTTTCCCCGGATATTGTGCATCATAGTAACTAAACAATCACTGGTAGGTAGGTGAATCAATTATTCACACGTGTATTTTGTCGACAAACACTATTGGTGGATTTACATTCACGCTGTTCTCACACACGACCGCGACGCCCTCCCTCCCCCTTCCCATGACCCCACATCTTCCCCTCCAGCAGTGGAACTCATACATCTGCCAGTATGGAGCACCCCAACACGCACACACACACACGCAATACACACCATTCATCAGGTCAGGAACTTCAGATGAGTACCCCCACCCCACCCAAAGGAAAACAAAAACAAACAAACAGTACAACAATACAATCATATTCTATTTGTAAACAGGTAGAAGCCACTTGACTTGTTGTTGCATCTTCGGACACAATTAGGATCAAGGCAATGAAATGTGGACGACTTTTGCACTGTTAAAATAGTATCTTCAACCAAAACAAGATTTTCAAAGTTTTTCTTCTTTCCTTTTTTCAAAACACCATTTGTGGCAATGAGAGTGATTAAAAAAAAAAAAAGAAGCAAGTTAATATTTCGCATTTTTGTTGTACTTAATGAAACATTTAAAACATTTTGAGACACGGGAAACGAAAGAAACAGGAAAAAAAAACAAAAAAACGCCTCTCGGTAGGCCGTGTGAGAGGCTACAGTATGCATAGATACAGATTCGCCTTTCTCTTGGTTTATAAGTCTGACGAGACAGAACATTTTCCACTGACAGTCACACATCCACACGATACACACTCCCCACTTTTGATTTCTACATCAGTGGAGTGGAGGACTGGAGGAGAGGAGGAAGAGGAGGAGAGAGGGATGTTGGGATTTCTACAGCCCGTCCTCCACCTCCCCACATTAGAACCCCCCCCCAAAAGACAGCATATTGAAAGCAGTGTGTTGAGCTTCTCCAGCTTAAAGCAGTTATTTGGCAGAGAAAAAAAACTTACAGACCTATACATAGTTTCAGTGCTAGAAGTTGGATTTTCCTTTCCTACAAGGAGTAGTAGTTTTTTTTTAATTCACCTACAAGGGGGGGAAAACTGGCTTGATTTCCTGAGAACCATTGCTGGTTATTTAGCAGACAAAGAGGAATAGTTCAAATAACCAACGCCATGGCCAAAAACACTGATCCGAATTCCCAGAGTTACAAAGCATCGTCTTCATCCTCAATAAGAGTTTAAATTTTTTTTGCTGTTTTTCTATTTGTTTTATACATTTTTTACGTTTTTTTAATCTTTTTTTTTTTTTTTTTTGAGTATTTTCTATTTTATTCCATCTTCTCTTTAAAATGAAGAATGAACACACGTTCCGCCTCCTAAGTCTTGTAAACAAGAGGTTGCAGTGTGGCACCTCCAAAACATTGAAAGCCTATTCTGAAAGTGCTGTTCCCCCTCCCCAGGCCCACGAGGGGGCCGACGGGAGGGCTTGCTAGATAGACCCCGCCCCCTACACTAGGGTGGGCGGGGCTTGCTAGTCCCAGCTGCGGCTACAGTCCTTTGCACTGCAGAGCTCAACGTTCTTTAGTTTTCAAACAAAATTGGTGCAATACTTTTTAATGTCACTTTTACTATCACCAGATAATCCTCCTAAGTCAGCTTTTATTCTTCTTTAACTATCTGTTGATCTTGAACTCCACGACAACGCAGTAAGGTAGGCGTGCCAAGGCAGAGAGGAGCGCACACATACTCATTCACACTCGCAATCACACGCACACACACAAAGTACTTGCACACACATGTGCGCGTGCACACGCATACACACATACGGTAAGGACCTCAATGAGTAAACAGCTACACTGGAAAAACTGGCTGCTCCCTCTATATTGCAGATTATATATACTGAGAAAAAACCACATTCAGTGCAAAGTTAAAAAAGCTCATACTCCAACATTGTCAGCAAACAAATGCAAAAAAAAAAAGAAAACAAAAAGAAAACGTTAAAAATGAAAAGAATTGGAATTCAAATAAACATGACGAATGAAACAAAAAATATATATATATAATAATGAGCTCGATTGAAGCTTTTTTCGGTCTGAAAGAGCACTACCTGGAAGCAAATATCCATCCGTTCACATTATAGAATTGGCCTGCATGATTCAAGTATTCCGACTGATATGTTTTTGGGCTAAAACAAAGTGGACATATGTGCAGAGAGAGAAACGTAACTTGTTTTCCACAGGGGAGACCCCGTTATGTTGAATATCTTGTAAGTGAGAAAGAGTCCATCTAGTGCCATTGCGTTTATAACTACTTTTTTTTTTATCATTTTCTTCTGCTGATTATTATTGATAATTCTCTACTGACCCTTCCCCTGGCCTGTTTGATTGGCAGGCGGTTCACATGGAGTCCCCTCCACCTGTCAAGTGATCCACCGGGAGGAAGGAGCTGATTGGAGACGGGCTGCTGATCCTCCCCGCCTCGGTGCCACTGGGGCTCCCCCACAGGCTACTGGAATAGTTGGGCCCGCCCCAGAGGGAGGAGCTGTGAAGATCGCTGCTGTTCCACTGGTTAGGTTCAGGAGCGCGGCTGGGAAAGGGGTGAGACTGATCCATTCTACTCTGAGACGAGCCAATGGTCTGCCAGCCAGAGGAGGGAGTGGCCAATGACTGCCCTTGTGCAAAGAAACGGTTGATTTCCTCCTCGCTGGCAAACTCAGCCAGAATAGTAGTGTTCCCCAAAACACACCTGCAGAGGGATGACAGATAAGACAGTGTTTGTGAGAGAGTGCGTCAAGACATCCACTATCAGGATGTTTTTGTAAACTCAAGACACCAGAGACTCAGCAGAGTTTGCAGAGAAATCAGCAAATGTCTTTACATGCACTGTAGTAACCCCTGTGTGTGTGTGTGTGCGCGCGCACGTGTGTGTGTGTGTGTGCGTGTGCACCAGACGTCCTTACATGTGCAGGCTCTTCTGGGCCTTGGCGGCCTCATCCTTGGAGCTGTAGCATACCACGGCATTACCATGCGGCAGGTTGAGGTGGAATGTGATCAGAGGGCCGTGCTGCATGCACAAAGTCCTCAGGGTAGAGCCGTCAATCTGTGAGATAAACAGACACACACACAGACAAGGGATAAACATTTGTTAAGCGACTGCTGACACACGTCATGCACAAACATTTCCCCGAACAGTTCAGTTTGCTAAATATGAACTGACACAAACACTCAGGAAGAGCTATTTCACCTCCCTGACCCTTAAGTTCCAGAAGTACAAGTGCCATAAACAGACAGCGTTACATAGCTCACATGCCTCTGCGTGCCGAATCATCAGTCCAAAATATTAACAGAGCCATGTCACTAAACGCCCGGTTCTTTGAAAAAAAGTCCAAGCTTGTGTACATAAACAAACTGAAAGGCAGCAGTTAGCAAGAAACATCCAATCACAGAGCTTCTTTGATTTGGCTGATTCTGATTGTGCTGGGTGGAAGCTATAGATTAAGGTGTTGAGAACAATCTGTAGCTTAAATCAATTTATTTAAAAAATGTTAAAACTCTATATAGAATGACAAGAAACACAGATGTTATATTTATGTACATGCAGGTACCTGAGGTGTGAGATTTTTCAGAACAAGCCATTGGGTTCTCCCTGAGCTGCTGCTGTCGCCCCAACTGGAACCTGCCAAGGCACACAGTGTTGAGTCACAATCATTTTATCTCAGAATAAAGATAAAAACCTGAACAAATCCCAGTTATCTCCACAGGTAGTGCAGCATGTGCATCTCCCTCTGCTCTCACCAGGTGTGTATTTGGACTCAGAGGAGCCCCACCCTCCCAGCCTCAGGGCAGAGCTGTCCCAGCCGGAGGAGGCAGAGCTGGGCTTCTGGCTGGTGAGGCCGGGTGGTGGTCTGGAGGGGGCTGCCACAGACAGCGCCTTGGGAGGCAGGGGGACCTTCCACAGCTCATGGGCCAGGGAGGAGTTGGACACAGAACCGCCGCCTGGAGACCACTTTGACTCACTGGGTCTGGCTGCAAGGACAGAGAAGACAAAGTGAAACCTTTTTACATCCTCCGGTCAAGATTATCTGGCTTGAGAGATG
The DNA here is from genome assembly GCF_039877785.1 of Chaetodon trifascialis. NCBI lineage: Eukaryota > Metazoa > Chordata > Actinopteri > Chaetodontiformes > Chaetodontidae > Chaetodon > Chaetodon trifascialis. The sequence continues at coordinate 10,311,836 of NC_092070.1, forward strand.
GAGGAAAGAGGACGAGATGGCCACTGCTGAATTACAAACAGGAGCTCCTACCTGAAGTGCTTTGTGCTGTACTGGTGAGGGAACCGCTGTGGCTGGAGGCACGAATGGATGACCAGGCACTGTTAGAAGGCATCGTGGTGTTCAGTGATGAGGATGGCCCTGGGAAACAAAAACAAGGGTTAATGTCTGTGAGAGTGTGTTAGACAGCATTTTGTGTTTATGTCCGGCCGTGTGTGTGAGACCTACCGTTGTTCCTGTCCCTGAGGTGGTCTGTGTCGCGGACGGTGTTGATGGAGAGGTTGTTGATGACACTGCCGGGGGTCACATAAGGGTCAGTCTCAGGGTCAATGTTGGGGTAACCTTTCCAAGGCTCCCCGGGCCGGAACTCTGCAGACACACACAGATAGAGTGATTAGCAGTGTTCAATGCAAACATTTTGTTCTGCTTGTTTGTACGTTTGAAAGCAAGTGTACCTGGGGGCCAGGTGACAGTGTTTCCATGGGGTGGGGGAGAGTTGGCACGGGGCGGCCAGCCATCGCCCACCGAGCCCATTGATTGGCCGGGAGGACTCAGGGGAGACGGGCCAGGAGACAGGAAGTCATAGAAGGGAGAGTCCTCCAGACGCAGCCCAGACGACATAGCACCTGTGGGACGAACGCACACAAACATGAGGACACAATCGTGCAGAGTGAAAGTCACAGATGTGGTTACGCTGCTGCATGCAAGGACCCAACCAGTGGGTTTACACCACAAACAGACTCTTGCTTACCAGGTTTACTGTTCTGCTCCAGAGGGTCAGTAGCCCAAAGATTCTTCAGTTTGGACTGGGGACGCTCTTTGTAGCTCACAGCTCCACCACCACTACCACCACCAACCCCCATGTCCAGGGATACATTCAGGTTAGAGTTCAAGCCTGATGGGCGGAACAAAGGAAGAAAGAAAACAGTAGAAAGAGAAACTCAGTCACATTTCCATATTCTCATACATATTTACAGCCAATATCTACTCCAAAATGTATTGTCATTATAATTTGGGAGCATATACTGATTTTATTTTGTAAAATGACTAAAAGTAGCCAACTTACTTAAAGGGAAGTTGCTGAAGGATCCGAGAGCAGCAGCATCCTTCTGCATCTCAGGGGCATTGTGGGACAAGTAGTTATCCAGGTACGGTTTGAGGGGTGGGGCCTGTTTCAGCAGGGAGGGGTCCAGATGCCGTGGGGGCTGCATCATTGATGGAGACGAACCAATAGGACGTGTCTAAGGACAGGTGGCAGGAGGTTAGAGAAACCAATCGATGAGGCAACACCAGAGACCCTAATGTTTCAGCTGATAAAAAATCTTCAACTTTGGGGGCAGACACACGCACGCACGCACGCACGCACGCACGCACGCACGCACGCACGCACGCACACGCACACGCACACGCACACACACACACACACACACACACACACACACACACACACACACACCTGTTCAGTCTGCCGTCCCACAGGCATGACTCTCTGGCTCTGAGCCTTCTGCTGCTGCTGCTGTTGCTGTTGTTGCTGCTGCTGGAGGAGAAGACGCTGCAAACAGACAAAAAAGAAAAACGTTAGTTTGCGGATTATTTTTGTATCTCTGAGTTTAAGTTTTGCAAACATTTCCTGCATAATCATAATGTAGGTGGACTGATTAAGTTCGAGTCCGATAATACTGCAAGGGAACATTAAACAGGGTTCACTGACTACATGTGTTAAAGGGCAGATTTAAAAAAGCATGAGATGTTTTCTGTTCCTGTACACAAGAAGTTACTCAGCCATGTGTATGTAGCATGTAAATTGACTGCATCACGTTGGCCTTAACAGTGTCGCATGCACAGTGCAAAACAGCACTGTACATGAACCTAAAACCATCCAGAAAGAAAATGTCCTTTCCTTGATGCCTGTGTGCGTTCAACATTTCCATCAATCTACCTGTAACTGGCTGATCTGGTTGAGCTGTGACAGCTGGTTGAGCTGGGAGAGTTGGTTGAGCACAGCCACCTGCTGAGGGCCAAACAGAGGGTTCAGACCTCCGTTACCTCCTGGGTACTTCAACAGGGATGGAGGGACCTGAACACAAACAAACATCGTTTTCGTCATTTAATGTAATGTCATTCAAGATTCCCTGTGATTAAATGTGAAACACAAACAATGGATAACTGAATGTGATGGAAAAAGAGGGCTGGCAAAATGTCAGATCATATTTAGTAAATTTGGATGATGATGCTCCTGAAACCTTAAGCCTCACTGTTATCTAGAAATAGAACATTGGAATGATCGGTATGTGTTGTCTTGACAATGCTTCAAGTGCATCCACATTAAAGCTGCTGAGACATTCAGACCGTTGTTAAGACAAGAGCAGACATTTCAAACGTCGTAGCCTAAAACATGATGAGCAGTAGATCTAACGGTGCGTGCTACCTGAGAGGGCAGGATGGGTGGAGGCACTTGGTTACGAAGGTTAGGTTGGGGGGTTATCTGGGACTGGGGGCCGCCTCGGCCCTGTGCTACGCTGCTGCCACCCATCATAGGGTTTACATTCTGAGCAGGGAGACACAGACACACACAAAAAAATGTCAAAAAACTTGTTGCAAACTTCATTCAGAATGTAACTTTTTACAAGCACAGAAACAATCAGAAACCTGTTCGTGGTCTTAACCTAATTCTTATGGATAACCTGCTCGAATATCATTTGTTATATGTGGTTTATTTAATCGCAATTTCTTCATACAGAGAGACACTTTCTTCTTCTTGGTATCTTATTGTCCAAGGCCCAAGACCTCAAGTTAACATCCTCTTTATCCTTCCACACTCACCTGCCGAGCGCCCCCAGAACTAGAGTGAGCGGGAGACGGCCCAGAGTCGAGACAGGGGATAGGCTGAGCAGAATTGGATGGGGAAAAGGTCATGCTTTGATTGGTGGAGAGCTCATCAGAAGCTTGGCTATCATAAGCAGAGGGGGAAACAGACAGCTGCAGAAGCAAGGCCGGGCGCACAGCAGATGGACGGCAAGCACAGAGGGACAGGAAGCACATCAGCAGCCAGAGAAGTACAGAGAGGGAAGGAGAAAAGAAGGAAAAAGAGTTAATTTTGCAGAAAAAGGGGGGAGGAGGAAAGAGAAAGTGATGCGACAGGACAGAGGAAACAATAGGAGAGAAAATGAAGAGTGAAAGAAAGGATGAAAGAGTAAAAGGAGTAAAATGTGACGAGTAGAAAAGAAGTAAGCAATGGAAAGAGGAGGGGAGTGCAGTAGAAAAAGAGAAGGTGGCACCAGAGGATTCGAGTCAGGAAGATAAGAGATGAGAAGCATTCAATGCAGAAGGAAAAGCAGCAAAGCCAAACAAACCCTTGGCAGCTTTAGACAGAACTATCTAAAGGAACGAATCATTACTGCATTCACAAAATACTCAGTTGTTACAAGGAAGTGTATGCATAGAAGTGTGCATACTGCATTTGCTTTTGTTGCTCCTAAGTAAAACAGACTAACTCATAATTCATCAGAACGTCACCATCATGCAAACACCAAGCATCAACTGACACATCCTTTTCGACTGTCCGCACATCAAGTGCAGTGAGTTAGAACAGCCACTGCGGGGCACTACAGGGCTGAGAGAGCATTTCACAGCCAGACATTTGAGGCAGATTACACACAAGAGACTCTTTTCTGTCTCCACACCTCATGATCACCACAATGGCAGAGAGACTCACCAAACCTCTATCTTGCAACATTGTTTGTAAACAGTGTACAAATTGCCGATGAAACACACCTGCTGTATTTCCATTGCAGTATTCCCAAGATGTGTTTCTGTGGCCATTTCTTTACCCCCACCCATAGAACACATTGATGTGTCTTCATACCTTGTCATAGTAAGGGCTGCGATCCATGGCAGACTCCTTGTGGAGCTGGTGTCGAGACCCAGGGTTCTTTCCCATTACTCCATTGAAGTCTCCCATACCGCCCATGTCCATACGCTTGTCCTGCACCATCCCTGCTCCTGTCTTCATGGCGTCATCAGGAGAGTCTCTCTGCAAGGGCGTAAAGAAGAAAATGTGACTGAACAGTATTATGCATATGAAAAACTAAATAGTAATGCAAATGCTGAGAAATTGCATCACTGCATATGCACAAAGCAACCACAGCTTTAAAATGGTCAAATTACTGGTGGGAACTACATGGCCGCAAAACAAAACGACGGAAAAACAACAGGAAACTGTACTTACAGAGAAGTTCATGCTGTTGAACTGGTTGATGAAGGGTTTCATCCAGGGTTCATCCTGTTTATTGACTGGTTTGTTCATCTGAAACATTGCAGACAAAAAATAATTAACTGGAGACACTTGAAACATTCTTAGGGTTGCCTTTTGAACACTTGATGTTCAAGCGTTTCTGCACAATCAAAATATTTTTATTCTTTCAAAAGTCAGATGTTTGTAAGAGTAAGGATCAGTTATTTCATGTTTGGGATGAATAAATGTGCAAACCTTGTAGGAGCCTTTATGCTTGTAGTTCCAGGTGTTTTGGTCATGGGATCGGTTGTCCTGTTGGTTGTTGCTCCACATGCCAATCTCCACCTCCTCTTCCTGATCCCAGCTATTGCCCATGGACACCTCCTCACCACACCACGTCTCCATGGGCTTGGGACCTGGAGCTACAGGAGATGAAAGACAAAGGAAGAAAATGAATACCAGCGAATGATTGTAGTGATTGTATAGCTCATTTCATGCTTGTCCTACAGGGAAATTCTCTCTCCTGCCACTTTAACTGTTACTTTAATTTAAACATTATCATACTCTTCAGATGCAGCTTTTTTTTTTTTTATTGTTCATGTCTGAACCTACCAGACTTATGCTGGTTGCCCCATCCAGAGCCAGACTCTCTGCTTCCCCTGCTTGGTTCACCCCTGCTGTGTTCATCCCAGCTGGAGCTGGTGTCCATGGGCTTCCCCCAGGCAGACGTCCCGTTGTCCACTGTCACAGGTGGAGCAGTGGTAGGCTCACCCCATGTCGAGGACTCCTTCTGCTGGGGGTAAGGCTCACCCCAACCTGGAGGAAAAGAAGGAGGTAACCATAAGACTAAGGATATATTTTCTGCAGTGTTGTCTTAAACCAACAGCTTTTAGCATTCATGCAATTTATCACAATTTGTATATTAAGACTCAAACTATGCAGAAAAAAACTCAATACTGTCCATATCTTTACATTTGCTCCATCTTAAATATGGAAATATTTTTTTATCTGACCATAAAGACACATGTCATGTGACTGTACTAAAGTCACCAACATGCAGCTAGCAGCACCAACATCATCACAATATTCTCACTGGCCTGTACTGCACATCTGCACACAATGAAATGGTCTTTCAAATTTGTCTGATTTCATTCCTAAGGGCAAAGCCCGTACCAGATGTCTAACTGTTGCCGGCAGAACACGTCTATTCTTTGTTTAGTGTAACAATACAACCCCTGTGTCAAACTACTTATTAGCAAGGTTATACATGATACACTATGTCTCAGGAACAGCAATTCATCAAGAAATTTGTTTGTTTTTATTTCAATATCACAGCTCTCCTCATTCAGAGAAGACGGATCAGGCTTGTTTGGACACTCAGAGTTGGAGAGTGGGTGGATCATGTGGAAATGGTGACATCAATGCCCCAAATTTAAATATGTAAATGAAAACAGTTTTTCACAGACCCAACGAACATTTTCATATTATCACTGATGCTGCAAGTTTTTCTTCTGCTGCAATCAGAGAACAGGGCTTGAGGAGAGAGCCCTGTTCACATCCCTGGGGAACCCCGCATCACCTTGCTTATGTAAGAGTTGTTTACTTTAATTCCTGCGGGTGTGTTGATGTGTGCACGGGCCCCCCCTACCCTATCAAATATGAGACTGTGTGTGCTCAAGCGAGTGTAAGTATGAGTTCAAAAGGGTCGTGTTACAGCTGACTGCCTAGACCTGCTACTTTCTCCCTTCACAGGAGGCATTTGGGGAGATGCCAGGGATATCTCTTGTAAAAATAGGACTGATCATGGGGTGGCCTCAGGCTCCAGTGTCCCTCATGTGACTGGGCATGCTCATACACAAGTACAAGCACAACAACAAATGCAAAAAAAAAACAAAAAAACAGAGCGAAACAGACATGCAGAAGTAGATGCATATATGCAAACTAACACATACATGTGTTAAGGCTGCTGTACATATATGTTACACACTCACACAAACACACACAGGGGTGTGTGTGCATCTGATGCCAAAGCACACACCAACTGACAAACTGTAACCCTAGGCTTCATCTATTGCTCTGTTTCACCATCTACGTAGGTGCATCAGCTGACCTGATAAAAGGGGGATGAGAAACACAATATGTGTTTTCATGTGTGTTTGTCAATTAGTGGAAAGAGTAGATTTTCGTTGCACATCTAACAGCAGACAAAAAAATCTGTTATTTCTAAGATAGAATCAATACTTGAGTCCATTTTTGCATTTAAAATTGTTAAAATTCAAATTCATTCAATGCATTCAGCTACTTCTTTCACTCATATTTTTTTGCAATCTACCACACTGCTGATTTCTGCACTTTGGTTTTGACAAAAATGAAACCAAAATGAATTAAAACTTATAGCATGATTATTTTCCTCATCACAGTAGCTGCCTTGTTTGCCCCCACCCTTCCTTGCCATCCACTTTGCTGCTCCAGTTAACTGACTAGGCAGCAGCCCTGAATAACCCTAATAGCCCCTCCTCTCTTTTCCCCCTTATCAGCCCACTTCTGCAGAATAGCTGCCTAACTCTTTTTAGTTTTCCCATCTTACATTGGAACCATCCCTATTACCAAGTCACCAGACCTCCTCCTCTACCACTCATGGTCTCTCTCTCTCTCTTTCACTCAAACCCAACAAAATTCAGTGTTTCAGTAAGCAGAATTGGCGGGCGAGAGAGAAAGGGCGGAGGAAAACAAGCGAATGAGAGGAGAGAAAAATCGATGCTCTTAGCATTCCAAAGGGATGACTCAACCGGCTTTACAAAAAGCGCTCAACATAGACAACACCGTAGGGAGATGGGAGAGAATGGCTGTACGCGTTTGTGTTCTGTCTCTGCTTCTGTGCAAACTGTGTATTCCTTTAAATACATTTGTGTATGTGTGTGCAGCTACACTTTTTGTGTTTGTACTGTCTCTGTCCTTTTAAGACCTTATTTCAGCTATTGCAAAGAGTGTGTGGGTGGGACTTGCACCTTTGTATCCCTTCATAAGGCTTACAGACTGCACCAGAAGGCTTGCAACTACATGCGCATACAGTTTTAGATACTGGCTCGTGTCCAAGCATTTTTAAATTTGCCTCAATATGAGGTTAAAAATAAATTTTTTTTTAAAAAGTTCATCTACAAGCTAATGCAAGAGTCACTGCATTTGTTGATAAAAGTATTCCTGCAGGCTAAACAACACTAGAACATGTAAATAATGACAATATCTGTTGTAACCTGGCAGATTATAAAAGGGAGCAACTGTGACTCAGTGGTGTTCGACTCATCTTTATTCACATGTATTCACGTGTTGGAGGCGTGTGGGCAAGTGCACAAGTTTCTGTACTCCTGGCTATTTGTGTTTTTGTAGTCAAAACTATGTGAATGATTGCATGACTGGATAAACTGTCACGTTAACATTTAGTTAATTCATTGCTCATTTAGTCTTTGCATAATGTAATGTTGTACTGCAGCAAAAACAATAACGTAAGAGTGTAAGAGCAGGCTTCATGTGCCCTCTGTCTGCTCTGTCTCAAACATACAGCTGCATGCATGCATGCATATTCCAACTTACCAGAACTGCAGCTTTTGTCCTGCGCAACAGGCTGCATGGGCTGGGGAGCGTGCTTCGAGCTGTGTGGTGGTTGGGACTGGTGCTGAGAGGATGGGCCCATGGCCTCCTGGTCTGATTGGCCAGTCCTGTTCCACATGTTGACAGATCCACCACTGTACTGACCTAAGAAGGTTTAATTACACATTGAGTCATTAGCTGAAAATGTGAAGACTGGAATCCCATGTTATTTTGTTCAGGCTTTAGAGCAGCTTTTTCTGAAGAAATGTACATCGGGCTGAGTGTTTACCAGGGTCTCCCCAAGCTGCTGTCCCGTCATCGATCTCCATCCTCCGACGAACGGACTCTGGAGAAGGCTCTTCCCACCCAGTTGCCACTTCCTCCTTCTGACCTACTGTGGGCATGGGGCCTCCCAGCCAGCCTGATAGAAGAATAAATGAGAATAAAAGTGAGTAATCAATTGTATGTCCTCCCACTCAAACATTCTCTCTATACAGTGTCAAAAAAACATTTCAGTTTTGGTACCCATAGTCTCCCTTACTACCTCACTGAACACTAAATCACAATAAAGCCTTGGTCACACACAAAGGACGAAAAATATTGTTCTACGTTCTAGACAGTGGTTCTGATGGATAATGCTTCTTATTACCTGTGGGCTTGTTAGGGCCTTGACTGCCTCTGGACGTGTTGGATTCAGGACCCTTTCCCCACTCGCTGGAGGGCTTGGGATTTGGCTCACCCCAGTTCTGGGCTCCGTGGTTGTTCTTCATTGGCTCACCCCAGCCCTGGTTGTTAATCTGAGGACTGGGTTTGTGGACTGAGTCGCCCCAGTTGGAACTTGGGTTTGGAGTGCTTTGGTCTGGAGTATTTGATCCTCCACTCCCTACCCAGGTGTTGCTGCTGCTGGTGTTGGTTCGGCTAGGCTCGCTCCAACATCCAGACCCTGACCGGTCGCTGTCGCTGTCCCAGCCCACTGAGCCTGCACCTTTTTGGGGCTCCCCCCAATGGCTGTTGGCCCCTGGTCGGGCACCATCTCCACCATTACCCCAGCCTTCACTTCCACTTCCACAATTGGAACCCCACCCCTGTTGCGGTTTGGGTGCATTAGTCCATGTATTAGACCTAAACAGAAGCAATGCAGGTGATAAGTAAAGTAATAATGTGGAAGGTACATAATAGTGGTTGCTAAAAGCAGAGAAGATTACGTAAAACTGCATCAGTATAATCAGTATCTTTGCAATGCCCAAACATACATTACCTGTCATCTTTGTTATTGCTCCAGGTGTTACTGGTGTTGTTGCTCCCCTTGTAGCTGGATCCATCGTCCCAGCCACTCTGCCCTCCCCCTCCACTCGCTGGGCCTTTGCTGTCCCACCCAGAGGATGTTCGATCTCCCCAGCCAGATCCTCCTGTACCTGGGCCTGAGCTGCCCGGCCCACCCCCCCAACCTACAAGAATCAAAGAGAGATGAAGTATTTTTTACTTTTGTGTTTTGCAAAAGAACGTTTTGTGCTAAATTTGAATACTTGTTGTTTGTTTAAAACTTCACACATATTATAGCCCTACCTCCAGAGGTCTGGGAGGGAGCTGTCGGTGTAGCTGTGCCCCACCCGGAGCCTCCGCCACTATGCTTTCTTTCATCTCCTCTGGGACCCTGGTGCTGATTGTTAGAAGTAGAAGTGACATCCCAGGCGGTGTTCTGCCGTATGGGTGTCTGTCCCCATCCAGTGTTGGACAGAACCCTCGGGTCCAAATCAGCCCGGGTCATTGCTGGCAGTATTGATGAATGGGGGTTAGCTTTTCTGCGGTTTCCCCCTTTTTGGCTGCCTTCTCTGTCTAAGCTGGATCGGCCACCGGAGCTTTCTCCACTTCCCTCGCTTCCTCCAGAGCGACCCCAGCCTCCAGTGACACTACCCAACCCATGGCTTCCACCTCCCATGCCCATGGCGTCATCCTCCAAGCTCTTCCAGCCATTGTTGGCAGAGCTTCCTTTATGACTTCCAGCATCTGAATTGTTGTTACCAGGAGTTGTTGATCCCCATTCTCCATTTGACATCTTGTTAGATGTGGAAGAGGATGATGAGGACGAGGAAGAAGAAGATGCGCTGCTCCCCCAGGGACGAGGTATCCCTGCTGGAGGACCCATCGTAGTCTGGCTGCCATTTCCTGGTGTTTGGCCTGCAGAGCCTGGGATCTGATTTGAGCCAATACCCCAGGACAAGTTAGTCTGGGGCTGGTTTGGGTTATTGGTGGGCCCCTGGTCCCAGCGTGGGGCCCCAGTGTTATTGTGGGTATTATTACTCTTGTAAGCAGCAGTAGAGGAAATTTGGGGGTTCCCAGCCTGCATTAAGGCAGGGTTTTGGGGGTTCACAGTGTCTGCATTTGGGTGGCCCTTGTCTCCAGGGTAGGTAGTGGCGCCCCAAGGTGTACCGAAGGCCCCAGTACTCCCCAGCTCACCTTGGGGGTGCTGGGGGGCTGATGAGGGGTTTCCATTGGCCAGCGGACCCCCATTCCCTCCTCCCATAGAGCCCCAGGAACAATCCCCGCTGAGTTGGGGTGAGGCTGTAGAGTTTGGTGGACTAGAGGTCATTGTGGCATTAGTAGTAGTAGTAGTAGTAGTATTCATCATCATAGTGTTATTTGGTCCATTGGATTCAGTGTTAAGGTTGGTAGGCTGTAGGCCACCATTTCCACTGTTGCTGCTTCCTAACACCTTGCTGCTTGCTGTACCATTATTCACCTCAGTGTCTTCCATCATACTGCTGTTGTTTGGAGCTGCCATGCTACCCCAGCCCAGCACGGGACCCTGTTGGGGAGCTAGACTCAGTTTGGAACTCATCCCCTGAGCCTGTGGAGGACGTTGGCCCTGGGAGACTGGGCTTGGGGTTGTATTCTGCGGCCAGGCACCGTGGTTGGCATTTGGGTTTAAAGTGTTTGGGTTTAACCCTCCATTGATGCAGGGCGTGCTTCCGCCGGTGGTGATCATGTTGCTGCCTGACTGGGTGCCCCATACACCACTGTTATTGATGGGCTTGTTGTTGTGGTTACCCATGTTATTGCTGCCAATACTGTTGGACCCTGCCACGGAGTAGAGGGAGGGCCCGGTGATGTTATTATTTCCATTACTTGCACCGCCAATGGTTCCCATCCCTCCACCAATCACTTGACGACTGTTGCCGTTGCTGTCTCCATTCACTGAAACGCCGACCACCATGGCAGAAGTCACCATAGACGAGGAGGGGGAAGAAGCCGTAGAAGACACAGAGGAAGAAGCATTTGCTGACATCATCATCACTGTTGTCACAGCGGCGAGGTTTTTCTCTGAGCCAATCGAGGAGCTAGAGTCTGCGTCCATGCATTCTGACGCCAACTCAGGGTCTGATCCTGACCCACAGCCAGAAGAGGAAGAAGACGAGGAGCAAGAGAATGAAGAGGAGGAGGGAGGCCAGACGGAAGAGTTAGCTGAAGAAGGGTTGTTGGGTTTGTCGGTGCTTCCGTCCACTAGGACTTTGCCCCAGTTGCTGTTGCTGTCACTGCTGCAGGGAGAGCCAGAGGACCATGGGGAAGGCTCATACTGCGAGTCCAAGACTGGATGCTCCAGACCTGAGACATAAGGGTGGACATGGTAGACGATACTGTTAGATCAGAGCTTCAAGTTTTAGAAAAACAGTAAAATTACTCAAGCATTTAGCAAAGGTGCTGTTGAATCATTATCAAGAAATTACATAGCAGTGAGATGTGCTAAATGAAATAATACAACAGATGTGGTTTAAATTCTCCTCATTCACTGTCGCTTTAATATTTTTCTATTCCCTCCAACCTTCAGTTGCCCAACTGTTCTGGATGTGATCAGAGCCAGGCCTGAGCCTGGACACAGCTGCCACCATTTTGTCACTACAGCAGGACTCAAAAGCATGCCATTCATGCATGTTCGGATTCAAGGAGGTGGAGGACAAACATCAACAGAAGAGAGATGGAGGGAATAAGGGAGATGGCAATTGAGTGTGAAAAGAGGTAGGGAGGATGGAGAAGTGAGGGGAGGTGGTGGCAAATGAGAAGAGGTGGTGGGAACAGAAAACCTGGTTTAAACCTTGCCATTTTCTCCAAATATAATAAAACTGCCTGAGAGCATCTGCATTCTGACCAGGCATGTCTCTGAAATTAGACTCCAGAAACCACTTGTGATCTGATTTTGCTTACACACACTCATTCAGTCACAATGGAGAGTACCTGAATTTTCACTCCTACAGCAATCCTCTGTGCATAACTGCTTTATTTATCAGCATTTGGTGGCAGTCTGTCACTCAAACAGCACTCTTACAGTGGGGACACTGCGGCTCAGTACTGTTTAATATTGCAAATTCCCACATAATATTCTTTCACGTGTGACTACAAATACTGATTTCTTCACCAGTCATCTCATGAGACTAGCTACAAGCCTCTTGACTGCTTGGTTACCCATCTCTGGGTCACTCTCACTTGGAATATCTCTCACTTGCAAAGCCTCTTTCACATGAACTGGCTGCTATCTCTCCATGGTGCTCATCACGTTCGTCTCCTCTTGCACCCTCTCACACGCACACATTCATCTCTCTTTCTCTGTGATATGCCATGAATAAAATGCATCATCTGTCAAGGTCAGGTCAGCCTGAGTCTACAGAGTCTGTCAATCACAAAGCACAGAGCCAAGGTAAAGACGGGGGGGGGGGGGGGGGGGGGGGGATGAAACGCAGAAGAACTGGGCAGGAAGAAGGCAATGTGTAGTCACCTGTTTGATTAGGGGAGTGGCTGACGGAATCCCGAATGGGAGCCATGCCTGGAAACAGAGAGAGGAAAGACTGTCAACAGACTTAGAGGGAGTTAGAGGTAGAGCCAGAAAACAAACTCGGTGGGGAGATGCTAGAAATAGTTAGGCCAGATAGGACATTCAATGAGAATCAAGCAAATAGAAAAGAAACCAAGAGTGTTAAAAAAAGAAGGACTTGCAAGTAGAAGAGGATTAGTAGACAGACCCTGCTAGTTGCTGGATCCAAATTAGTAGTTACAATTGACTATCCAGATCGTAATATATAAAAGAAGCAATAAATTACGCATGTGTAATTCTCAGTGGTTTGTCTGAGCTTAATCTGGTGCTTATCAATTTGTTGTTTTTTTTTTCCCCCTTTTCACACAAAAGCATGACTGCATACTAACAAATCATCGTGTTGTACTTGTAGTTTGCTGAAAATCACAGTTGTGATCAATTTAGAACAAAACAAATTCGTACATATTTCAAAACCTTCAGGAAAATATAAACAGTTTTTTGTTTTTGAATTATGCAAATGTGCAAGTTTAATTCAAAGGCCACATATTTCATATGAATCATGTTTTGAGTACTTTATTGCACACTAATGCAAATTGGAAATTGGTTACTTTTTCAGACTGGATAAGTTCATTTGGCATGGAGGTACAAGCAGAAAGTCATCAGAGGTGATGAGCCAGAACACACCCACATTTATTGCCATTTAATGTAATTGCAGAATTGTTTTCTTGCTTATGATCAAGACTGTGATCACTGGCAGACAGTGAGCGGTTGTCCCTGTATGCATTTGTAAGGAAACAGACAGATCTAACTGAATGTAATCCACTGCTGTATGTTTGTCTTCTTTTCTCTCTTTTCATAGTTTACCTGTGAGTGGGGCTTGTGGATGTGGCTCCTGGCTGGTCAGGAGGGCGCCCCCGGGTTGAGTGGAGAACAGGTGACCTCTGGTTCCCAGGTCGACAAAGGGGACGTCAAAGGTCAAAGCTCAGAGGGCACAGCCTCAAGGGTCTGAGGTGAAGAGGCAGGGCTTGTCAGAGCAGGCAGCAGGCTGATCAGGCCCCCTTGGCATTGCTGAGGACTGTATGTATGAGCTTTTGTGTGTGTTTGTCTGTGTGTGTGTGTGTGTATGTACGTGTGTAGGTGTGGGGAGGGGGAAGGGGAGGTGTGGTTGAGATTTAGGACTCTGCCTTGACTTGATATGCTCTGGCACTGCAGAGAAAGACAGAAAGAGACAAAGAAGAGAGGAAGACGGTAAGTTCCACATATTGCATGCCCATTATCAACAACTTCAAACAAAATCATCAGTTTTTCTGAAGCATTTCAGACATTCAGCACTCAGATATCTCATGAAACATGCTTGATGGTGTCTTCACTGTGAGCAATCTCTACCAGGCCCACCCTACACAGAGACTCACAACTGATGACTGTTCTTACAGTCTGCATGTGCCATCTCCTTAGCCTTGATGCAGTTACATTTTAATGGAGGGGAAGGCCAGCTCCAGTGGAGGCTACAGTATCGCTATGGATGTCAATTCAATGATGTTATGGATATTAATTAGGAGCTTTTTTGACCCAGTGAACACGGCCTCTCTCTGTTCTCCTTCTCTTTCTACAGCTGAAGGAGACTAATTATTCCCATCTTTCCTTGCCCTTGATTATAGTACAAGTATCCAAGTCAGCAAGGTTATGAAGAAAGTATGATGGGAGGACTGACCACCACACACCTTGTCTTCTTGAGAGGAGAGATGAATGTGTATGGGTTAGACTAGATTAGGGTTATACAACAGGCTTAAAGCTGGCAATACTGCCCTAGGACACCATGACAAGCAAAACCTCTTATCCTAGAGCAGAGAAAGGGACGTAGTAAGGGAACAAAGACAGTAACAGACAGTGAGAGGTAGGAAAAGAACAATAAAAAGAGCAGGACAAAGGCACGACTCAACAGAGGGGAGGGGGGCATAGACATCCTTCAATAAAAGTGGACCAGTGTATTTGACAGCAAGAAGTGCAGTGTGTGTCCACGTCTCCTGACCTTTTCTTGGTGCAGGTTGGCAAGTGTGTTAGCGCTCTCTGCCTTCTGCAGCAATACACGGGTCTATTTATAAACCCTCAGTTCAAATAGTAACCACTCTGTTCACAAGCCAATATGATAAGAGAGCAAACAAACCCCCCATCTGGAAAATGAAGAAGTGTGCAGATGCAATGAAGCATGTTGCAAGTTTGGACATGTGTTATAAGTTTTATTGATTCTAATTCCATGTGGATTGGCATGTTTATTGTAGTAAGAATAGCCTTATTAAAACAAGGCCAAATAATCCAAATATTCCAATTCATATCAGAGGAAAAGACACATAAGCCAGCGAGCAATGCTATAAAGCCCAGATGCACTTAACAGAGGCCAAACTCCACCTTTGTTAGTCACAGCTCACTAGCTAAACCTGGGCAAACTGCCAGCATCTAAACGTCAAGTCTGCCAAGGCTGCTGAGCCACCCTCTGGAACCGATCAAAAAACAGACAGCACAATGATATCATCATTACAAAATACTCAAGAAAGTGCCCCCAAAGTATTATGAAGAAGAAATACTGTTATCCAAAAGACAAGAAAACTAAGGAACAGAGCAGAAAGGTGGAGCTATTGAATTGACCTGCTCCCTCTGGCAGGACAAGCCCCTTCCAGCAACCAGAGTTGTTTACTTCCATGGATCTTGACTCAACCTTTCTACACGGAAAGGCCTCTGTCAACCCTAAAGCATCCCATTCAAAGCAGCTATGCAGGCTGAACCACTTATCCTTTTAAGGCAGTGCAACTCAAAGCAATGTGCAAAGATTTTTAACACTTTACTAGAGCAATTATTGGCTGGTGGTGCACAATTCTTGGGAAAATAATGATTTGCCTTTTCCATAAATGAAACTAGACTGATTGCTGCCAACATAATGTACATATGTGTCTACGTGAGTGGAAACGATCAGTCAATTAATCGATTAGCTTATGAAGAGAAGAATAATAAACAATTTTGATAGTCAACTAATCATTAAAATCACTTTTCCAGCAGAAATGGCTCACATATGCTGATTCTAGTTTCTGAAAGTGCTGATTTTTTTTTTCATTGTGATATGTAATAGTACAACTTAACACCCAATTTTTCAGACAAAACAAGCAAACATGTCATCAGTATAACTAAACTAATACTCAAAGGTATCCTGGTTTGTAATTAGAAAGGCTATTTAATTATTTATCTAGTGATTGCAACACTCATATGTATTTTAATGAATCACACATTGAAAACTTTAACATCACTCAACACTGGTGTGTATAAGCATGTTCTTTGCCGCTGCTCAGTACATAGAGTACAGTTTGTTCCTCTTTCCCCGAGCTTCCATCCGAGAACAGCTTTCATGAGGGCCCCTGGAGTTGGCAGCAGCTCGACTGCTGCTATCATCTTACAGACAGACAGAATGGGTTGAGGGGGGAGAGGGAATATAGGGACAAGACACAAACACAGAGAGTGCAGCTGAGAACAAGAAATGTAGTGAAGAGAATGGGAAAAAACAGATGATACCAAGGTAAAGAGGAGTGAAGAGGGAAGTGGAATGTGAAAAGGGAGGGACAAAGAGACAGAGGCAAAAGGGCCTGTCACTGAAGCTGATGTGAGAGGAATGCAGCTGCAGCTTCTAACATGTATAAAAAGCAAAGAGGTCAACTTCCTGAAGTCAGCGGCACATGAACCCAGTACTATGTGTACTCCATTTAACAGACACAGCAAGAAGTAAAGAAACTTAAAAGCCATGCTGAGACTTAAAATAGTGGAAAACGATCAGTAGAGCCAACCAAGTGTTTGGCCCCGTTTTCTACCGTACCTGTTACATACGATAATCGGACAAATAGACCTGAGATGAATCTAAATCAAGGTACATCCGAAAGGACATGAAAGGTTGTTTTTGTGCATGTTTGGTCATGAAAGACAGAGACTGTGATAAATACAGGTATACTTGTATGAACATTCGATGCTATCTGAGAGTGTTCTGAAAACTTTTGTTACCGCTAAATAGCAGGTGGGTTGAAATCAATTCAAAAGACAGTAAACATACAATCAAAACTGTTATGCAACAAATGAAAATAAGACTGTGTGTTTTGGGTTCAGAGTTAGCTCGATATGCCTGATATTGTTTTAGATCATTTGTTCTAAGTTTAGAAAGAACTACCAAACAATTAGCGGAGACACCCTACAAATGGACAAACAATGCATTTGACAAGCTTTGCACTGTTTGACTTGACTGTCTAAAACACTACATGCAGTGACTGTCAACTGAACACTGCTTTTAGCTAAAGGCACTTTTCACATGTCCTGCTGTTGCTATGCAACTGCAAAGTCTATTTGAAGCATGGTGCTTTGTTGCCAAAAGCTGACATATTCTTAAATGTCATTTGCATACCAGTGAAACACATCAGGGCCTCAGCAACAAACCTCAACGTTGAATATGAAAATAATGGCTGCACCAAGAGTGGGCGGTATAACGGGCACAAAAAGCATAGACGTGCGATGCGGTATGGATTTGGCTATGCAGTTCGTCGTGGTATAAAATGGATTTCATCTGTCACATCATTTCAACCGCAACACAACCATTATTGCACTCACTGCATTTCCATCTTTTGTTAAATAAAGGCACACATTGTAAGGAAAAGCGGCTGAAGAAATAAGGGAGAAAAAGTCCAGAATGACTGGAAAAAGTTATGTTGGAGCAAACATTCCTCATATATGGACATGTTTTCACGTTCTTTGGTCCTACTTGTGTATCACTGTTCTTACTCCGAGTCGACATAAGCACGCTGTCAAATGATCATCACACTTATACAGTTTAATTTTATCTTGGCTGGAGCAAACCAATCCCAAATGTGTTGTCTGGAGCTGAACTAACCAGGAAAAGGAGGTCTTGTTAGGGAAGCCCCTGCTGTCATGACAACATTCCTCAACACAATCCCAATTTCCCCGGGCCTGTCAAAGCAAGAGGACATCAGCGCATGCCAGTGTCTGTCGATTATGCAAAAACCTTTATCAATACAAAGCTGCGAGGAAAGCAAGCAACCTGCATCTTTCTTCCCTTAACTTCCCGTTTCAGGTGAGATCACCATGAAGGACTGAGGAGTATGAGGAAGTATTAAGCCATTTACTGGAGTGCAGGTGTTACTGTGTTATACATGTCTGCATCCCTTTCAAAGCACTATGCTGTACATTAGATTGCACATGCAGTGCGAGTGTGTGCAGGAGCAGATAAGCACAATTGTCACACAGTACATCGCTATCATGTCAACTTTGGGAGGGATTAGGAGGGGCACGCACACAGAACTCAACAAGGGCAATGTGTACAAAAGCACAAGCTTCAATTTTTCTTCTGACTCATTAGCTTTTGGTCCAATATTCAGCCATCCATCATCAGTCATCATCAGGTTGGTAGTGGTTGCCACCAGGCATGCTCAGGAAACGTTATCTAAAATAGCATAAAACCAGTCAATAGGAGTGTTGGTTTGGCCCTCTCTAGTTGCTAGTTTTACAGCGGCAGTGAATGGATTTTTGTAAGTCTTCTGGGAGTTAAGCATGCTTTGTTGTTTTATACTGTGCCAACTGCTATCATGCATTGCCAGGTTCATGTCTGCATACTACACTGCAACACTGAGGGTTGTGATACTGTCTTGGCCCATGCAATGTCAGAAAATAGTGAAAAATATCCATTAAAAGTTCTCAGAACCTAAGGCAACGTCTTCAGAGACACACTGGAAAACTTCATATTTCAAAAGCTGTAATCAGAGACTTTTTGACCAAAGATAATCAAACTGGTGCATGCTCAAGAGCTGCTGATAACTTAAGGCAAATCAGCCTATAGACTCTCACTATAGTAAGTTACTGTTAAGTATAGACACTGGTTCTTTCAGAGGAACAATGACTGCACTCTTGTTGTTGTATAACCATTATCTGGGGGGAAGAGCTTCCATGACGATAAATGGCTGTGCCAGTTCACAGTTTGGTACTACAGAGACTTTAACTCTGAACTACTCATCTCTTTGTACTGGGACACATCACCAAATCTAAGAATATATTCACAGGGTGAGACAAGAGGAGGTTGAGAGGAGTGAAAACAAAAGCAAGAGACAGAGACAGCAACTGAAACGTAAAGAGACACTCAAGGTCATTGATAGACGCTATCAGACTTCCTGCCTACTCTAGCCATGACAGTAGTTTCAGCGGTAATAGAAGTAGGCTCGCACAAGCAGGACTCAGTGGAAACTGTAACAGCAATTCACATGGAAAACGCTACTACGTCACATGGCAAAGTACACCAGCTCTGTCACAGGAGCAAAGCACTAGTGCACAAACAAACAGAGAATGGACACAGACCATGGAAGGCAGAAAAAATGTTGGAAAAATAAACATCTTAATATTTTGAAACTCAAAGGCTTCAAAGACAAACATTTTAAAGTTAGACAACAGAAGTTGATGTGGTCTAAGCAGTCTGTGGATTTTATCAAGTCTTCTGGGAGTTGAGCATCTTTTGCCATTTTATACTGTGCCAATTTCTATCATGTATTGCCAGATTCTTGTCTCGACACAAAACTGCAGAACTGATGGTTGCGAAACTATTTTAAGTGTGTGGTGATCCTTCTTTTACTACCTAGAGTACAACTGGACCTTAAAGTTTTTGCGGCATATGGCAAATTATATATTACTAGCTCTGTATAAGGGGAACAGAGGTTGGTGTCCAAATTAATGATCACTGAAACTCTGGCCAGAACACAAACACAGCTGTCCCACAGCCCCTGACAAGATGGAAGCCATAACGTCTTCTCTCACCTTTTGACCGGACCTGTATCTTCTTATCCTCCTTCCTTGTCACACTCTCCGTCTCTCTCTCTCTTCCATCCACTGTTCTTCCCTCTATGGGTATGTTCCCTGTGCAAAACAGGAGTAAATACCATTACTTTCATTGTAATTGGTAATGCATTTTATGTCTTATGTGGTTCAATAACAGCAGTGTTCACATGGATGGAGAGTAATACAGAACCAGTGTTTCCCCTAGTTTGACTGCATTTTTAGTGTGTGTGTGTGTGTGTGTGTGTGTGTGTGTGTGTGTGTGTGTGTGTGTGTGTGTGTGTGTGTGTGTGTGTGTGTGTGTGTGTGTGTGTGTGCATGCGAGCGACAGGGGTGGCTGCATCTACTCTGGCCAAGACTAGCTTCCTTAAGAAAAGACTAGCGTGACCATAAATGACAACAAAAGGCAGTAAAAAACCAGTGACACATAAATTAGGTAAATAGCACATTGCGCGGTTGGACCCTTGAAACTGCTTTGTTGACCACTTCATGTCAGAGAACAGAGTCATCATTTGGATTTAAACTCATCACTTGCAGAGTGGAAAATGTACAAACATACAGCATAACGGTGCATAACTCTTTCATTTCAAAAGGTCTATATAAATGTTTCTAAATGTGAGCAATTCACAACATAAATAAAATCCTTTGTTTCTTTCAAGGGTGGCGGGTTGAGGAAGAGGTTCCACCAAAAGGCAGTGGTAGGGGAACCACTTAGAACAGAAACATCATCGCGGCAGATGAGGAGCTCCTACAACAGCCAGTGATATCATTTATATCGTAAACACAAATATACTAACAATCACTAGTTAGCAATTTTTTCCTGTAAGTAAACTCCATCGTTTAGTTACAGCAACAACGAAAAAGCCATGGGTTTTTTTTTCTTGTTGTTTTTTTTTTTTTTTAACTGGTTTGAGTATGAGATAAACAAGCTCAAGCCGAGCACAGAAACACTTCATAGAAAGCCTCGTGAAATTAAACTCTGCCAATGAATGCTTGAGATGGCAGCCATATGTTTTAATAGACCAAAACATGCATTGATTAAATATTTAACAAACAAATCTATAACGAAAATAACTGGTTGCAGTCCTCATACAATCCACTTATAAATGTCTATAGTGCTGCGCTTTGGTCAAGCTATGAATTTTCAAAGAGCAGCTTCATGTTACCTATTGCTTCTACTGACAGTAATACTGTTAGTATTGAATTAGTTTATATTGCCTGGCGCTTCAATATTTGTGAGCAAACATTTTCACTCGTCTTGTCTGATTAAAATATTCCTAACTTTTGCCTCCAAAAAAGAGATGCGCTCTTTCCATTAGTGTCCTATTGGTGCATAATCAGACTGAGGCTTCTCCCTGGGTGAGTGTTAAAGTCAGCTGCACCGGGCCCACTGGGTGTGCCACTTAGCCTGCAGGAGAAAGCTGCAGGCTGCAGTCTAATCCCATAATGGGATTACAGCACAGCACTTACCTTCGCTATAAACAGACAGACGTACAGAGATGCTAAAACAACTCAGACACCACGGCTGCAACATTTAATGTGGTATCATTTGGCCACATTTGGTTCAATAATTGCACAGTTGCCTATAGAAATATTGAAGTGTTACTGTAACTGTTAATGTTTCATTTATTTAAGAACAATTGTAAAAAAGAAAAAAAAAAGAAAGAAAATCTTAATTATTATTAATAGGCAGTGACATCCCATTTAGAATGCATCAACTCATTAACATCAGTTAAATCTATATCATAACGACAAGAGAAAACCATTGGGGGAGGGGGGGACACTGAACACTAGTGCATTTACAGCGGTGTTGAACAGCATGCATTGTGCCAGTAAAAACAGCGCTAACACTATGTATGGTAATGACACATCTTTATAAGAGAAAAATGTACAATGTGCTGTAAAGCAGAGTTTCAGTAGTTTTTCTAGGATGTGTGGAACTACAGTTGTGGACTCTGTCAAGTCTGAAGATGTCTGAAGACCAGAAAATAGCCTGTGACAGTTATTGCTGTTTGACATGGACATCAAAGGCCCCAAAATCAGATATGTTCAATTCCTACAGATATGAAGGGCTTATATTTCCCTCAACTATGCTGGTCAATGTGTTTAAATGACAAATAAAAGCCACCGTTTGCCTTGATCTCTTATAATCGAGCTATAAATACAAACAGTTCCATCCTTTTTTGCCACCAGCTTCAGTCACCACCTTCCTCTTTCTGTTCCCACACTCCCCCCTCTCCTTTCCAACCATCAAGTGCTTCAGCAGATGGTACTGGGTTCAACAACAACAGCAGCAGAGCATGGTGGGAGCCCTCCTGGAGTGCACACATACACACTCCATGGACAGCATCTGTTTATGAATGGGCCGACAATTGCCCATCCCCCGACAGCTACAGCTGACGGGGGGATGGGGGGGGGCCCTGGGAGTCACCAAAAGCACAGGGAGGGATAAAGAAGAACAAGACAGTGGGGGAGGCAAAGAAGATGACAAACTTGAAATTGCAAATATGTTTCATGGTTTGTTTTTTCTTCTCTACTGGCAGATGGTACAGGAAGAAAAAAATACAGGAAACCAAATTCAATCCAAGACACGACCCTGCATTTAAACAGTGGACACTAATGTCAATGAGACTCGTATGAGTTAAACTGTCTGACTTTTTCCTTGAAAGTACTTTCCTTAACAGTCTACAGAGAAGCAGAATACAACCTTGTTTAAAGAATAATAAGACATTTTTAACAAAAAAAAAGATAACGTCTCAAACAATTTAATCGCCTTAGCTCATTATTTCATTACTGTGACGGTTGGCTATCGACAAATCAATGCTACCAGTTCACACACCAAGTAAAGTACTTTGTGAAGCACTATGTTATCTCTACCATTGAGAAAATATCTGCAGACTTTCCACAGTTGTAAAAGTCTCATAGTATTATAAAGCACTGTGAAGAGTCTTGGCAATAATAAGCCTTATTTCATTTTTCAATGGTGCCTGTACCAATGCCCACACCAAAGCCCATCGCATGTTTTGGTTGCAGGGCTGTTCAGTTTGAACACAGCCCCAGTGGGGACTCACCTTAACCAGTGCCTTTAAATGTCACGGCTGTAGGTGAGGAATGCATGTGTGGGTGTGTGTCAGGGCAAGGGTCAGGTTTCAAGAAGGTGGACTCACCCAGAAAAAAAAAATCATCACAGGTGTGCTTTCCCTACTATAATAAAGACAATTAATTAAAAACGGTTACCTTGGTGTTATCTATTTAATCACCTGAAAAATACATTCCACACATTACATTTTTGTAAATTCTGTATATTCTACTATGCCATGATTCAGATGCAGTAATTGTGCAAAATCCATCAGTACATCTTCCGTAATCTAAGCAATCTGAGAGATCATAAGTACAAGTGCTGAGCATATGTTTGATCAATGAAGGATTCTTCTTCTTCTTTTCTGTTATTGTTCTTTGAGGTGTTCTGTTAATGTGCAACCATGATAAATCAGGCCAGTAATATCACTGTCCTTCCCTGTTTGCCTGAATGACTACAGCAGGGTTCAACATAACAGAGGGCCCGATGGCCTGGGGCCAGTAAAAAGTTTATGCAGGGCAAGCGGATCAGAGTTCATCAGTGAGTGATCATCACAGTCAGAACACTAGAGCCGTGCCGCCATATACGCTCATATGCTAATCATACGAGGTCCCTGTGTCCCCCTCATGTCAAAGCAGGTGTCAATGTTTACAACTTCAGCGTGAGGAGGAAGCGATACTATCTTGAAAAGTCACAAGATGAGAGGAAAAAAACATGGGAATTGTGGGAAAGGCAATCGGGTAACCTTGTGTTATCTCCTCTCGAGGTTTATGTCAGCAAACAACAGCGACGTTAAGTTGAGGTGCTAACTTGCACCTCCATGCCTGTGTGTGTCTTATTTGTCAGCCACGTCCAAGGTTTCATCCTGTCACTTGTGCCTGCTTCTAAGATAAAGTAACCACGTTACGTGTGAACATCCGTTCATGAAAAATGAAACTGCAACCAGACAACATAGGGGCGTGATGGCACTCATCAGCACACATAAATTTAAAACAAGACAATGATGACCTCGTCTCTCAGTAAAGGTTTAGTTACGATTCTGGATTAATACAAGATGGAAAGCAACAGATTGATATTGACTATGAATCATTTATTGAATTTAAAACATAATGCTGGGCATACTGGGAAATGTGGAAGCACATTTCTCACTAAATACTCACCATCAAGTATTCAGGCAAGCCACAGTATGAACAGTCTTTAATATTTGAAAATATGCAAAAGGAAATGTTAAGTAGACTGACTGAATGGACTGATGCAGCTTTGCACATTTTTTTAAACATTTATAAGCGATGAATCAATTGATAGAGAAAACAGCTGGCATATTAACATTGATAATAAAAGACAGCATTATACCGTCAGCCATAGACAAATTTTCATATTATCCACAAAATACATATCAAAACAACTTTTTTCACGTCACCTTATTTTACAACACCATGCAGACAGAAAAGTACTTCTATCTTCACTGTAACAGGCAAGTCACCAGACCAATGAAAAGGAATTGCTTTCCAAAAATATCTCATTTCTAAATGTCGTCTTTGTTGTCTTAAGTGGATAAACTAACACTCTGGACAGTTGACTCCACTATTGAGCACATGCTTTTTGGTTTTTCCATCTTTAGGCAAAGGGAGAGCCGGGGGGGATAAAGAGCAGCAGACGGATGAAAGATGAGGACAACAGCTGTAAATAGTCACGGAGGTGTTAAGTCTAACACAATACATAAGTCTAATAAGTACAGTAGATACACATTTCGTGTGGCTACACTGAAGTGTGCGAGACACTCTTTCAGTTGTCCGTATGTCCTGGTAAGGAGACTTTCTCTGAACCAGTCTCCCATATTTTCTATAAACTTTAAGGCATCTGCTGCACTCAGTGAAGTTGAAAGCTACTTCTACTCCACCCGTGTGAGATAGCACAGATGTCGCTGTCACCCACTTGCCTTTTCTGTGCACCCATTTCTGCCTGCTGTCAAATAAAGCTGAAAGACTTAAAAATAATCAAACTATATTTGGGTTTCTGAGGAGGAAGAGATCAGAAATCTGAGGCTTTAGAGTACTGCATCCTAAGACCCTGTAGGAGTGTTTTCACTCCCAGAAGTGAGTCATGCAGTGAAACCAGTAAGGACTTTCAAATTTCTAAGAGACAGAGTATTGATTGCATTTGTAGCCTTGTGGAAGTAACTGTTTCCACACAAACACCCCAGACATAGACCTAAACATAAACTGGTAGACATGAGCATCCACAAACAGTTCGTCTGCCCCTGAAGAACAAAAACCAGAGGGTGGTCGCGTGGCTAATTTGCATGTACACCACGGCAGCATTTGCATTCATTTGCATTAGCATGTTGTCACAGAGGCTGAACACTGGAGGCTCCGTTCAGGAAAGCCATCACTCAATTAGTGAATGACAACAAGTATCTCCTCATCACAACAGCCCAACAGCGAAGGCTTTGTGATTTGCAAGATGTGACATTTCCTGCCAAAATGCATTAAACCTGTCGATCCAACAGTGCAGTAAAAATGAGGCCGGTTCATTTCAGGTCACAGTAAGGAAGACTATCTGATATTTCTGGCTGAAAAAGCTATTCAATTGTGCTGCTGGCAGAGGAGGGTGGGGCAAATATTTTCTATCGCAAGGCTTTTTGCAAGACTCTGAAATGCAGACTAAGTTTGATTTTTTTAACAACTGAATTCAAGAACAAAAAAAATGTTTACTTGTGAGTGGGCAGTTTCATATGGAGGAAAATAGGACATTAACTGTTCGGAAAGCGCAAAACCTGTAACATTTTCTGTCCATTTTTTTGGACATGTTGGTTAGTTGGACATGCTGCACAAAGCAACCTGTGGTCACAATGAGTGTTTGAAAAAAATAATAACAGTACAAGACTTAAACATTTGAATACATTAAAGCTTAAAATGTAGACATCCATGATACCAAGGATAAAAATGGACTTGTCGAAGTTTTGTAAAAACACTAATCTGTTTCCTGCAGCTCACAATATCAGCTACACTATGTAAATTCAAAGTGTAAACCAAAAACACCATTGCCCATTCAAACCACAGAAACAACATCCTAAAGATGGCAGTGTGGTTTGCAGCCTGTCTGAGCCTGCACAGGTCAACAGCACAAAATATGTAAAGTCTCATGAACATCGCAGGTGTGGCTTTACTGCTTACGGGGTTAATGGTCAACTACCTGATCCTCAGCCAATATAGCAATGTTGCAATGATTTAGGGGTTTATAACACCGTCATATTAAATTTCAAATACGACATCTCAAGATGGCCATTTCAGCATGGAGTCAACACTATAGCTTCAACACTTCATAAAGCTCTTGTTAAAACTCTTGATATTTTTAGACAAGAATGAAAATGTTTAGAGGACAGTCATTTGGAGAACAGAGGCAGGAAATCAAAAGCAAAAGTAAAGCAAGACAGCAGATAGTTCTACAAAGTCAAAGGAAATAACACTCGCACAGACTAATTACACATTATTTTTCCACTGTGTTATGATTAAGAATGCAACAGGCCCACAAGCAAAACACTGGATGTGTCAGTATCTCTGAGCAAGCTGGACGACAAGTCTGCGTCTAGAAAATGACTCACAGTTTCACTTATGCTGAACTGAAGGGCTTCAGAGTCGGAGTTCTCAACACTGGTACCACAAATGTTATAAATGTATTACATTTATGATGCTGTGGTTTGCCTTTTATAACAACATGCACAAAATGCTATTTGTAAACTTTAGGGCCTCAAACCTAAAAGTAAAACCACTTTCTAAAAGCTATGAATTGAAACCAAAACGACCTCCAACAACACTGTCCTGCTGCCATGCTTGTTATTTATGGAACAATAGCTAAAAGACTTGTTCTGTGTACATTTATTTCAGCTGAACGTGAACAGATCACACAACTTAACAGTGCACGGTACTTGCGAAACTCAGACGCAATAAAGCTGTGGTATGTGAAGAAAAAATTACTTGTGTTGCTATGCATCTAAGGGTATTTATGTAGTTTCCCTTCAGCAGCAGTCAATCCCACATCCATATAGCTGGGAAATATGTCCCAGTAATAGAAAAATACCAAACACCCTCCACTGGCTTCAGCAACCCACACTAAACAAACCAGCAAAATACAAATACCTTAAAAAGCCATTAGGTAAATAATATTTAGAAACTGTGAAACAATAAATAAATTACTGATGATACAGCAGAAACGGGACTAAACCAGCATTAAAAAAACAAAGTAGAGATGTTTTAGATCTCTTCTTTGAACGACATCCTTTGACAACAGACACTTTTGAAGATGAGAAGGAGGTGACTTGACGCACTGGCTCTCTATAATTACTCATAATCAAAATAAAAAACAATAAAAATAAGGAAATTGAGCACAATAACAAGATTCATAAACTGATTCTGGATCTAAAAACAGAGAGAAGATTGAACGCAGTGCCTGGAGCGGGTTGATGGGCTAGTTGTGGTCCACGGCTCTATTGTGTGCCTGCATGTAGGCCAACTGTATGGACACAATGAGCTGCACAAACACCTCTCCACACACAAAACATCAGGACTCTGGCTTCTCATTTAGCGATTTTAAAACAGCAAAGCTTACTCAGCACAATGCGGCCTAGACCAACCCAGACCCTCCAATTCAATTCAAACGGAACTGCATGTGCTTGCATAAGCAGCAGCTGCCCATCCCCTGTCCCCCTGACCCACACACACGCACACCCCTTTAGTAACCCACCACACTGACAGACACACAAACACACACACACAGGTCATGCTATCATGTCAAGCGAAGCCAACAGAAAGGTGATGTAAACTGGTACACACGTTCCTCAAACACACATGTATGTTTCTATTTATAGTGGCGCACTCACCTGGTAAGATGCTTCAGCTTCTTTGGTGGCAACAGCTTCCAATTCCAAATCTCTGAAAGACAAAGAAGATATACAGTAAATCTACCAGAAATCATTTCCGTGAGCAAACATCGATTACAAATAAAATATACCTTGCCTTTGGGTGCTGTACCAATTAGTTTAGTGTTATTATTCTGCAGCTTGTAAAAACTACATGTGAAAGAGTTACAGACAGGTGCTAAACCTTAAATGGCAAACATCAGTAGCAGTTCTAGACCATTTTTACCGGGGTGGGGGTGCAGGCTGGGGCCAGTTGTTTTGTCAGAGGGGCACATTTAACCCACAACAAAAGGGACAAAGACGGTGTTCAAAGCTTTCACTTTTTTTGTTCCATATATTAAGTAATAATGAAAAAAATAAAAAAGGACAAATACAACGATTGGCATTTGTTTCAATTACAATTTTATTCAATTACAATACTGAAAGCAAAATAAAGTCCTGTTCACTTCAGCTCAAGTTACAGCACATTCCTTACACGTCTTCATGAGGCTCAATGAACACTACGAGCTCTACTCTGACAGAGGGTCTCTGCACCCCAGTCTGTATTTTATGATCCCAAAAATTTGTTGAACTGGAGTAGTTCATGCCCCAAGTCATCATTACTTGAATCATACAATCAAGCTAATGAAAACAGCTGTTTCGTCAGTTTACTTTTATTCTAGTTTTACTATATGTAGACAGTGGGCACTGCAATGGATGCAACAAGAGTTTCATGCTTGCTCTTTGATTCGAGCCTGGACCCCAGAATGCCAACCACTTATGATGGCCATCATACGCTTGGCCTACAAGATTGACAAGCAACCTGTGGTCACAATGAGTGTTTGAAAAAAATAATAACAGTACAAGACTTAAACATTTGAATACATTAAAGCTTAAAATGTAGACATCCATGATACCAAGATTGATTTTATATTCTAGACCACGACTTTCCAATATGTGGATTGTCTTCTCAGTAAATCCTGCTGCAACCAGCCTCTCTGTATATTCACACTGGAGTAAATCCCTTCACAGTTCCACTGAAATACTGCCACAGAAACCCTTTTTTCCAACATCTTTTGTTTCATCTCACCATTTTTCACTTCTGCAGTAATTTCAGTTGTCAGCCTTTACCGAACAGCTTTGTCAAGGTTAGCAATCATCTCTAGAATTTCCATGAAGTTTCCTCTTTTATCTGAAACTGCACACTCACTGTGTGCTCTGAGCCATCTTTTGTGCAGCAGTAAGTAGCAGCACTTCACTTACTACACTGTTTTCATGTATTACTGATGTCCTCTAACCTGTCTGTTATGTTCCTTGTTTAGGACATTTGTCAGCATTGGACTGACAGCATTACAGCTCTCTGATAGTCCTTCAATATAATCAATGCTTGTTTCTACTGTTCAGACTTGGCATTGATTGCAAACCTCCCTCCCTTTCTCTGTAGACTGCTTTCTTCCAGTTTTTGAATCCAGATGGGGAGTCAAATAATGCATTTGTGCTATTATGAGGGTTAAAATATTTGCAAGGACAATAATATGCCCATAGCTTAGATTACTCAAGCTGGGGGGGTAGGGGGTGTTGTACCAAGCCCCTATGATGAAACTTCTTATCCTGTCCCCCAACAAGGTCCCTGGACACAACTTCAAGTTCAGCTGCATCAATGGGTCTTTTTTACATTTGCTAATATCTGTGGAGAAACACAAACCAAATATATATGTATAGCATTTAAGAAAACAGATGGAATATCTATACTGATCATAACCATAAGTCTACATACTTGGACATACTATTTGAACTGTAATTTCACTGCTTCGCGAGCAGTCAAAAATATTTTTTCAACATCATAAATTTAATGAAGAGTGCTTGTTGATGCAAGTGTATCAGCTGTGTCTCATACTCTGTACGTACGTCACTCACTCATTATCTGTGGTGCCCTCCACTTCCTACTATCTCAACATCTAGACCACCTGGCTCTGTCTCAATGTCTCCTTCGTCGTTTTATTTTTGGCGGCAAAAAAAAGGACATAATGGTCCTTTTTCCCTTCACTTAGATAACTACGGCACAGAAACAATGGAGAGGTATGCACAATACTTCAGCAACCAATAACATTCACGAACTGCAGCTGGCTTTCCTAAAATTATTGCGCTGTAGTAACATTTGTGCTTGTATTTCATAACTATTTTGCAAAAGTAATTTAGACAAATGTATAGCATATCATCAACTCACGCTAAACATTTATGGAGAGAAATTTTCTTCCAAAAAGTACTGCAAGTATTAAGGTATGCAAACTGTTAACTGTTGACGCTGGCTGCTTTTAAGTTAACTAGTTAACAACATTTCCTCATCTAACATCTTGTAAACCTTGTAAAAATGACACAAATAAAACAGTTTTGCTTACCTTCAATTCTTCATGAGACGCTTTGGTCAAAGCTGACAGGTGGTTGGTCGCTTACTTTCTTTACAATTTCAATTCCAAGATCTGTGTTTTTAGAGGACTGGCCCATGTCCCCCCCCCCCACCAACCCCAAACAAGCCACAGGAAACATGACTCGATTACTTAGTTTTACTGTCTCAAATTAATTATTGATGTAGACAGGGCAAAAGACAAGCACCTCACCCACTCAACCCATGCAAGGACAAGCATACACAAACAATCCGTGAGACTCGTCTGTAATTGCTGCATGAAAAGTATGTCAATTAGTCAATGTGGAAATGCAGGTTGAACTGCATAACAGGGCAGTGCATGACCAGGGCCTCGTCTAGCTGGGGCCCAACAAGGTTATTCGCGAATGTGTGTGTGTCTGAGGATGACAGATAAAGACACCGAGTGACAGTGTGTGTAGGTCAGAGTTACAGCTCGGGTCCTGATCGGCCATTATCTCAGCTGTTGCCTGACTTACAGCTTAACCAACATGGCTTCTCTCGAGTCTGGTATTTTTCCAGCGCGAGCCAACACTAACAATTGCCTTAACAGGACATCTAAATACAGTCGATGCGATTTCATTATTTTGCGGTAGCTGTGTTTGCAGCGCCGTTGGCCAGTGTGAAAAGTTAAGTGGATTTGACTGCAAAACCAGCATAGCGGAGGTCTAGTGTTCAGCTAACCAGCTGCTCTGTCTTTCTGCCGACAGAGGGTGTTAATCACTCTTACTGAAATACAACTCTGCAGGTTCACAATTTCACCAAAAAATGTGCACGATTTAACGTATCACCGCCAGATTTTGGTTATTTACGGACAATTCAACAGCCGTGTCCTCTCTGCGAGGCACAAAAAGCCGGGCAATCAGTCGAAGTCACCGCCGAGCAACCTACGTCGTCAAATTAGCATGGCTGCTAATGCTAGCTACAGGCTAACGTTACGTAGCGGCTACTTAACTTACCCGGTCTTCTTTGAAATCCAGCGGATTTGGTACTTTAATAAACACAGTGGTACATGAAATCCATAAACAGTGATGTGTTATCAATAAACAAATCCCTAAAAGCGTTAAATATATCCAAAAGAAAGAATACTCTCTTTTGACAGATATATACGCACAGCTGGCAAGCTAAGGTTAACCACTGCTCATACTAGTTAGCGTTAGCACAAGGTTAACCTGCGTACAAATTCAAATGTTTGCCTAACACGCCTGGAAATGTTCAGCCATCTGCAGGCAAACATCATCCCCCGGTTTGTTCGTCGACGCGTTTCCCGCTTACATTTGCAAACTGCAATGCAACCGAGTCGTCTTGCCAAGTGCTAGCTGAACAGGGAGCTAGCTGGCTGGCTAGCCTAGCTCAGACACGGCTAACTAAACAACAGCGGCTGCTCAACTTATCTCCACCAGTCCCCGGTCCCCCTGCTCTGGGCTCTCTGTGTACATTAGCTCGACAAAAACAAATGGGCATCTAGTAAGAAAACACCGTAAAAACAAGCTTACCTCATTGAAGTATAAAGTGCAACAGAGTGGAAAGGAAAGCCGACTGTAAGGCTAAAAGAACTTCAACGCATTTGCAGCATCTAAGAGGGGAGGCATCCGTCCTGCATGATCGCCATTTTCTTAACTCGCTGCTGGCTAACCTTCTTTCGCCTGAGCTCTGCTTTCCCCTCCTCTCTCTATGTGTTCACTTCAGCTATGACTGGCTGTGTGTGTGTGTGTGTGTGTGTGTGTGTGTGTGTGTGTGTGTGCAGGAAACACATTCACCACTTCCTCTGACTGAGAAAACTAAACGCCAGAAGGTAACCTGCATCGAACCAAGAGAAAAGTTCAAAAATGTCAAACCAAGCAAGGGATGAAGAAATCCCAGACAAATTTCAGACCTGAAAACATAAAAAACACTTTTTAGATTTAAGATTTAAGCATTCCATAGAGAATTTGCAAAAATGTCAACAGTTGCAATAAATTACCACAATAGAGGCATGAGCAATGTGAAAATATTAATACCATAATAACCACAAACATCTCCCATCATTGATACATTCATCTGCATGTGCACAGATAATATAATCTCATCTGTCATAAATAAATAAATAATAAATAAACAAACCGGTCATAAATCTGTATATATATTTTGTTTTGTTATCTGTACATATATTTTGTACTTATATTTTATTTATTTATTTTTTCTCTTTTAATTGTACATACATGTTTATCTCGTCTTACATGTTTGTCTCTTCTTTCTCTTCTTCATCTCTTCTATTTCTTCTATTCTTTTAAGGAGCACTGTAACAAAAACAATGTCCCCCGGGATCAATAAAGTATATCTGTTTCTGATTCTGATTCTAATCCAGGGCTGCAACCAGAATTTTAGACATCATGAGGACCCCCCATAATATTATCACAAGAAGCCAAACATTACTCTTTCTTCATATTATTTTTAATTTCATTTCTAAAGTGAATTGTTTCATTGCACTTCCCATAAATTCTCTTTCCTAACTTAAAGGTCTACATGCGGTTGCAAAGCTCTCTCTACACTGCCTGGAATAACATGTGAGATATGAGACTGATACAATCATAGTTGGTTGGCCTTTACTTTGCCAAATTAAAAACATCGAGTCTAAAAATACTGGAATGAGCTCATAGAATATCCACCATATGTACGTTTTTAATTGTGAAGCTGCAGCCTTCATCTCGTTGACATGTAATATGAGTCTTGGGAAGTCAAGCTGAAGCTGTAATATTCATCCCCACGCACCGCTGTTTTAGACTTTGTTCTGAGAGGAATCTAACTTAGGAATTTCATATTGATATTATTTAGACAATAAAGCATGTGCCACAGTTTACAATTTCTAAAAGTCTTGACAATAACAGTGAAATATATTGGCAAATGTATGCATGTTTAACAAATGCATGTCAGGAAAGTGATGTTCCCAACACTGGACAATGAAGCCGGTTAAGCATGAGCTGTATTCAGGTTGAAGATTGCTTCGTACAAACAGCCAGTTGTTGGTGGCAGCTATCTCCTTCTGAATGTCTGTGTTCTAGGTTTTGTTTAATGACTAATAATTCCATTTTTATTTGCACCCTGTGATTTTTGCCAACGTGGCATGAACTTCTATTAATTGTGGAGTGAAAACTGACACTGTGTGCGTCGTTGTCGAAATATTAAGATGAAGCTACAGCCAGTAGTCTAAATACTGCATGTTAAAATATGGTGAGGTGATATAAATAGATATATTCAAGGTTTTACCCCTGTTTCTTTTTACGTCCTGGAAAGTATCAGAGTAAAAGATTGTCAAGTACAGTTTCTTTTCACACTGGGAGTAAGAAAGGCCTTCTGTCGGAGGATTCGGTCCACATGTCAGCAGACACAGCGTCCACCCTGCTGAAGTGTCCTTCTGTCTCAAAGTGTTTCTGACTCCCTGTGGAGGAGGCTTCAAGTGAAATAAGAAAGCCTCTGCCAAATTATATTATCTCACTATTTAGTGTGCCTGCTGTGCAATGCACAAGGTCACACTGTTTATTTGTTTTTCTATATATATATATATTTTTTTTGCCACATTTGTCCTCTCTCACACAATGTTCCTCTCTTTGTACCATGGCTTACAGTTTTTATAGAAATCGCTAAGGTAATTGACCCTGCGTGTGTGGCTGTGCACCACTGCCATCACATACTGCAAATGCTGAGCATTTAAGAACAGCAAAGTGGCCAGTTGTGAGGTAATTCCCTTGCAGTATGCACAAGGAAAATGCAAATACTCTGCCGCTTTGTGTTGAGTGTACTTCTGAATATATGTAAAATGGGAAATTAAAAATATACATGTCGCGCGCGTGTGCACGCGCACACAAATACACACACACACACACACACACACACACACACACACACACACACACACACACACGAGGAGAATTCCAGCATCTCTGTACTGTTTTCACAAGCTTGTCTTTGTCACCCATGCGTGGCTTTGGCTGATGTAAGAAAACAACCTTGAAAAGAGTTTTTAAAAAGAGACAGACAGAGACAAGAGAGAGAGAGAGAAACAAATATGGCATGGAATCTGCCAACGGCAACGTTTCACCAGCGAGACAAAGGCTGTTGCTGCTTACAGGAGAGACCGGCAATACATGCGTGCATGTGACCATTGACCCACCAATGGCAAAAACAACCCCATCCTTGTCCACAAATTACCTCCCTTATCTGTGTGTATTTGACTGTGGGGGAAAGAGAGAGAGATGTAGAGTTAATCTACTGCCAAGTAAATCTTCTATTTGATCAGGTATCAAAGACAGGGGGATTGGAGTTCACAGTATATAAACAAGTGGCTAACCTCTCAGCTCCAGGGAACTGTTGCAAAATCCTACCCAAATTTGGGTTTCCCAGGAGATTTCTGATACTGACGATGTGTTTGTGGCAACTGGGAATTCAAATATAACTGGCCTCCAAATGGGAAAATATGGTATTGTTGTAAAACCTTCAGAACACACTACAGGGTCACAATTTTATCACCCTGGGAGAGTTCAAAGTCCTGATAAAAATTGTGTAACTGAAGAGTTCAGTTGCTAATCCTAAGGTGGATTTTGTGTTATGCATCTGTTGTCCCTTGTCTGCTGTTGATATGTTCAATCTTTCTTTTCTTCTTTTTGTAACTGTGTAATGATGTGTTATCTTGGCCAGGTTGCACTCAAAAAAGAGATCTCAATCTCAAGCAACTTCCTGGTTAAATAGAAGTTAAACAAAATAGGAAAGATATCTGGTGAGTAATGCACGTAAATAAGGCTGTTCTTGCATGTAAAGTATGTATTACATGGTCTTATCATCATCAAATTACTGTATGATGATGTACGAACAGACCTCTGAACTGGTTTCAAAGCTCCAACTTGACGTTACTGCACATCAGAGAGGATGTTCATGTGTAAGCCTTTAGCTGTACTTCGGTATTTCCTGTTGCATTTTGTTGCAGGATATGGGCTCACTCACACATCGCTGTTTGATGTCATGTAGGCCAACAATATTGTGTAAATTATCATGGCTGTGTTGACAATGAATTTAAAGACTGGGTGCATTTGCAGAAGGTAATGATATAGGATGTTAGCTGATCTACAGGCCAGAAGCCAAGGTCAAACATGCAGACTGGAAGATCGAACAAAACCAAGAGTCTAAGGCAAAGCAGTGCTCTGGGCTAAATGTTCATGTCAACGTGTTAACACACTCACGATGACAATGCTAAAACATTGCATTGCTGCTTTCCACCAAACACATAGTGCAGCTGAGGAGGGGAACATGAATGTCTGCACAAATTTTCATGCCAATGCATCTGACAGCAGATATGGGCGGACCAAGCAGCAGAGCAGTATTGCTATCCACGCCTGCCAGCATGGCTAATAAAAATGAACTACAGGACAAGAATTATATTTTGGATTTTTGCTGCTGTACTCCAACTGTCATTCCTAAGTAATGATGTTACCATGAACTAAAAGCTTTCTGTTAGTTCAGTCTGAAATCATGGCTTTCGGAGTACTAAGTTAGAGTATGCTTGATATTATATTGGAAATTTCCCCAGAAAATTCATTGAAACTCCTATACACACATTTACACCGGTGGACAAATGCACACACAACCACATATGTAACTTGTCCGTCACTGCAAATCCTATATTTCAGCTATATAAGTAGATTGCAAGGAAAGCACGAGATACCAGAGGACATAC
Organism: Chaetodon trifascialis; assembly: GCF_039877785.1. Lineage (NCBI taxonomy): Eukaryota > Metazoa > Chordata > Actinopteri > Chaetodontiformes > Chaetodontidae > Chaetodon > Chaetodon trifascialis. The sequence continues at coordinate 10,347,446 of NC_092070.1, forward strand.
TGACACAACAGCAGATAATCAGGAAACTTTGACACATGACTGCAAACAACCCCCAGAGCTCACATGCCTGTCAGTTAGCAATAATGTGTTTTGACAGAAGATATAACAGGAGATATAAAAGTTTGGTGCAGTTAAAAGTTAGGTCAAACTGTAAAAGACCTGGGAGATTGTCTGGCTTGTTCAGCGAGTGTCCACTCATGCATCACAGCATACTGAGGCAAACTAGCATTAGATTAGCCTGGTAGACCGTAACAAAACAGAAAAGTCCAGAAACAGCCAGCGTACAAAACCTGAACAAAGCAAGACAGAGAAGAATAGAATAGTAGAGAATAGAGCAAAACAGCTTTGGTCCAGAGTCAGGTCACCAGCGCAAGTACAATTGTTAAACTTTACATCTGTGGTAACATCAGGAGTACAAAAACTATATTTTAAGCTTCAGATTTTTTCTTTTGAAATAGCCCAGATACCAATGCCTGATATTAACTGGGACGTGTGTGTTTGAAAGGGCATAAAACCACTTTTTGTCTGCTTGTCACAATGAATGATAAATCTACAATTTCGAAACACTGCTGAGTGTGTGTGTGTGTGTGTGTGTGTGTGTGTGTGTGTGTGTGTGTGTGTGTGTGGGAATAGGTTTACTGGGAGAGGAGTAGGGCAGTGAAGTGAGAGAGTTTGGTAATAGTCTTTGACAAGGCAGTCACCTTGACGGGCAGAGCAGAGTATACAGAACAGGCCAAGGTTGAATCATTCACACACACGCACATGCATACGCACGCACGCACGCACACACACACACACACACACACACACACACACACACACACACACACACACACACACACGCATGTGAGTTCAAATACAGGAAATAGCCCCCCCCCCCCCCCCCCCCCACAAGCAGCCCATGCACACACAAACAACATTTTTTGTTGCTTTAATTTTTTGTGATTTTTTTTATATTTCACACACGCACACACACGTCAGAGCGACCAGTTGCAGCTGCAGGAGTTAGGGAGCTTGGGGGGAAAAATGGGGAAAGCATTGTTCTGGAGAGAGAGACAGGGGCATAGAAAATTGGGCTGAAATGTGAACGTACATGAGGAAAAGGGAGCAGGCAGGAGCAGGGAACGGAAAGTTAGCGAGGAGAGAGAGATTATGTCGAGGGGGTGAGAATGTGTGTGTGTGTGTGTGAGAGAGAGAGACAGAGGGAGAGAGAGAGAGAGAGAGAGAGAGAGAGAGAGAGAGAGAGAGACTGACAGACAGAAGAAGGTCAGAAAAGAGATTTGCATGTCAAGTAGTAATAGGCTTGTCCTGAGTACAGACACGCACATTACTAAGCTGCAGTGTTCATAGTGCTGCAGCATGTGTGTGTGTGTGTGTGCATGCAGTGCATTATGTCTCCTGTGGCCACCAGCCTAAAGTAGCTGCTGCTGCACCTGTCAGAATTACATTTCTGCTGGTGTCCTCACTGTGACTGCCGTGTTTCTGAAGCCTGTAAAACAGCATGTATACAGATATACGTACTGTGTTTGTGCGTGTCTGTGACTTTGATGCCACTGAGCTTCTTCTTCTTCCTCCTCCTCCTCGCTGCTCCTTTGATCGAAATCATTCATCACTCTTTCGAACCGCCTCCCCCATCCAGTCCACACTTATCACCACAACCCCTTCATTTTTCACATTCTCCCTCTCCAACCTCATTATCTTCTCCGTGCTTCCACTCTCCTCCCTCGCTTTCTATCAGACACACACAACAGCAGCCAGCGTGCACCCCCTCAAACACACACACATACACACACTGACTCATGAGCTGTCTGTTTCTTATTCTTATGGATCTATTTCATTTGTTTCCTTTCAGACTGTCAAGTGAAATTCAGCCATTGTTAATTTTTACTCTTTGAAATACTTCAGAACATATGATGGAAAGTGCATTTGCTGCCTTATGAATAAGAAATAAATATAAAACCCACATTTTCAAAAGGCAGGTGTGGATGGGCCAGTGAATGCTTGCTGACACCAATTTATCCATCACATTTTAGATGGGCCCAGTTTTTTCTTTCTGCTCTGAATGCACCAGGCAGCCACACAGTGTCTCTGTAAAACACTGCAATTCTGGAAATTCCAGTTTCAAGCAGCTCAGACCCAGTCATGACATCTCAGTAAGAAGTTAGAATATCTTATTAAGACAATAAGGAAAAAAGATTTAAGATCTTTCATCTTACTGAGACTTTGCTATTTGAAGTAAAACAAAATCTGCAAGATTTTTTGTGCATTTAATAACTCACCAAACTTACATAGTGGAAACAGTGTTTCGACTTCCAGGCGCCACAAGTTCAAATGAGCTACGATCTACATGGAGACAGTGGACAACCCTGACATTTAAGTTAGAAATGAACAAATTGCTTTTAACATTTGAGTTTACATCAAAAGTATTAAAATGTTGGGGCACTTTGGCGGCTTCAAGCTCTATGATAACGACATAAACATGAGCCCAAAAAACTTCCATTACTGCGTTTAAAAAAGTTCTAGTTGACTGCATAGACTTGTAAGAAAATGTACCAAAATCTGATGTATTCTTTATTCTACACAGAGCTTCAACTCACTGCCTCCCTCTCTGTCAGGGGACCAGCTTTGAAATGGATTTCTTGTGGCTAAACTTACACCTGGTCTTCAACCAATTACCTGAACATTCATCCCCCTTCAGCTCTCAGTGCACTCACACACAACAAGCTGAATACCGACCTAATCCATCAACTGTTTTACTTGTGGCTTTTTTTTTTTTTTTTTTTTTTTTAACACACGACGACTTTCATTCACCCTTGCAGACTTTATTTGGCATGCACACACGCACAAATAGTGGTCATTCTGTAATGCAGACAGGTAGTATTTGGTTATTTCCAGCAGATCTTCACGTTTCTGTCCCTGTGATCCATCACCAGGTCTTGAATATTCAGGTGGTCTTGATAAGTGTGCTGGGTAACAGTATAACATATTCAAATATGCCCCTTTATTTAAATCCACACTCATTTATATTCATATCACTGATTCAGTGCTGGTCCTGCTCCTCTATTAACACAGGAACTCATGCAGATCGGTGGTCACAAAGTACAGTGATTGGCTGGGCTTTTTGTCATTCATCTCTGGCTTACCTATTTGTGCAGAGAAAGGCGACACAGGGCCGAAAAACAAACAAGCAGCACCACCACCAAGTCACACACATAGAGTCACGTGCTACTGTAACACTGCAGCCCACAACGCGCTGACGTCAGTGCATGAAAGTGGCAAAAACAGCCCGGGACCCCCCTGTGTCGTTCCCTCAGTGGAGTGCTTGTATGTGTGGGGATGTGGGGGTTGATGTCTGAGGGGGGGAGGACAGATCAGGTAAAAGAAGACTGTCCTTTTGGCTCAGTCATTTACATTCAAAGGTCACAAAATTTCTCTGATGGTTCGTTTTTATGGAAAACACTGGTTTCTGCTTTCATAGAGAACAGTTCATATCAAAAGATCAACACATTGGGAAACAAGCTTGTTTGCTTTCTCAGCAAGAGTTTGATGAGAGGATTGATACCGCTCTCACCAAATATGAAGCTGCAGCCGGCTGCCGGTTAGCTTGGCTTAGCACAAAGGCTGGAAACACGAGGGAACCGCAAGCCTGGCTCTGGCGGGGGTTTTGTACCAGCATATTTCTTGGCTGGGTGCAGGGATGACACACTTTTCTTATCTCATGACTGTGCCTCCTTTTAGATTGTGAATTTGACTGTCACATCAGCATGCTACATAACTGTGAATGCAAATCATTGTTGCCTCTGTCGGGTCAGTCCATCCAAAAGTTCTCCACGCAGGTGCCTCGCTTTACTTGCATGAGTGGAATCACCTGACCTGAAAGTACGATCAAGCAAAGGTGTTGAGAGGACGCGCTAATGGCTTTGATGTAACCGCAGAAAGGACCTGGGGCTCTAATTAGACAGAAATTTGCAGGCAGTCTGTAAATCACTGAAAATCTGTCTCGTTCCAGATGTGATTTGGCTCCTTTGTCCTCAGAGCTGGCTGCAAAATGTGACTCAACGACACACATTCACCCTTTCCTTCGGAAAGCAAAAGGTGTGTCTCCAACCTGCCAAGTTTATCTCAGACATATTTTAAACGGAGCGGAAAAAATTCACTCAGACAGCCTTGAGACCAAACTCCTGCCTTGCAAAGTAAATATGGCAGAGGAAGTACAGAGGAAATGAGTTCACATTTAACCCGAATGGAGTGAAGCCTCATTTGAAGTCACACCACAGCTGAACTTAATCACAGGAGGTTCGCTACTAATATTAAATCTGATATATATTCAGCACAGGAAATTCATGTAAAACAGCGTTATGTGTGCTGGCTATGTTAAGTCTGAGGATCAGCATAGTGCTTAACAATTTTCACTTTTCATACAGTAAAAGAAACTCAAAATGCAACTATAGACAACAGAAGTGTTTAATTGTCAATATTTTGTATTAAAGAATGAATCAGATGAGTTGAAATAGCCATGTTAGCTGTGTAGCTACAGAGAGGAAACGTCCATCTGTCTGTTTATTGGTCCACCACTTTGATCCAGACTGAAATACTTCAACATCTATTAAATGGATAACCATGAAACTTTGTTCTGACACTCGGGCTCCCCAGAGGATTAAACCTGCCGACTTTTCCTGTAGTGCCACCCTCAGATCCAAGTTTCCATTTATTTAAGCAAAGGTACATGCTGAACATTAAGCCTGCCTGATGCAGATGTTAGCATTTAGCTCAAAGCACCACTGTACCTTATTTGTATAATTTAGATAAGCAATAAGTTTTTCATTACAACAGAATGTAAAGGACCGCTACTGGCATGTATAGCTGCTCTTTTATTGAGTTTGCCATTCATACTAATTAATAACACACGTCACTCTGACAAAAACTGCTCATTTAACTTTGTGGCATTTGGAGTGTTAAAGTGGGGACATGCACATGTTGAGATGCTGCAGTTTTTATCGCTTTCATTTTCTGAAGTTTGAATTGCTGTCGGTGTTCTGTTTAACCTCCAGTTTATCATTCAACAAAAGCAAAAGGTCATCAGTCCAAATGCAATCATAACTTCTAACCCTTGGGTGATTTTAAAAATGGAGCAACTTGGGTTTATGCAGAGGAAGAAAAGAAAAAGGGACATTTGGAGATGAAAAGGATTTCATAATGCAGGCTTGGTCTTTCAAATGTTAAGAGTGGGCAGCGTGCCAGCAAGTTAATATCAAATTTCTTTGGTCGAGTTTGTAAAGTAAAGCATAGCTTAGTTTCTCTACTGAGCCATGATGCAATGCGTGGCACGCGGCTGACCTGGGAGCCATTGTCATGGACAGAGCCACTGTAGGCCTTTTGTTAATGCCGGACAGGCCAGCAGACCTCTTGTGGAGAGAGAGGGAGTGTGTAATTGTAGTTCAAAGTGTGAATGACAAAGAGGAGAATGATGTGATGGGAGGGAAAAAGTGGCAGGCTTTGGAGATGAGTGGAGGGGGAGGACAGACAGTGAGGAGCTGACAGAAACCACCGAGTGCTCAACAGTAAAGGGCTCAACACATTAAACGCTGCACATTTAAATCTAACACGTCTCCACCGTGGAAGTCTAATCATCCTCTGACTATCCTCTATTCTTATTCCTGTTGTCTATCTCTGTCGCAAAGAGGTCAATTAAGTGTAATTACACTGAAGCTAATTCTCCATGTTTTCTCTCTTACATCCAGGGGAATTGAACTTATTTCCTCTTGTCCCTTTCTCTCTGCCTTCCTCCTGCACACACACACGCACTGCCCCAACCCCCATGCCAGTCCGAGCAGCCCACAACTGTGTGTGAGTATGAGTGTGTCTTCTTTGTGTGTGTGTGTGCTCAGAATGTTCTGGTGCGTCGGGGGAAGGGGTGTGCGCAGATTGTCCTGGCATGCTGCCAGTCTCTTGGTCTCTTATTACCACTGTGTGTATAAGTCTTGTGTGCATGTGTGTGCGTGCGCGCCTGTGTGTTTGAGTGCGCAACAGGGGCCTGCCAGCATGACGGGCGTCACCAAGGCAACGCCAGAGCAGGTTCCAGATGCAGTGCATCATATTTCTACAGGAAGGTGCACAAGCATACACACACATGCACGCATGCACACGCACGCACATACACACGCACACACAACGACACTCACGTTAAATGGGCAGTAGACCTTTGGTTAGTCATGCAGATTAGTTTTATCGTGATGGATGAACTCTCATTTAAATATTCATTCTTTTATCCTCCTCTGTTCTGAGATGGATGATTGGCTGCATGGGTCCCGCATGCAGCTTGGACACACGCACACACACACACACACACACACACACACACACACACACACACACACACACACACACACACACACACACACACACACACACACACACACGTCAGATAGCTTAGCATAGCATAAAGAGTGAAACTGAAACAAGTGGACACGACGTGTTAATTAGTGAGCTTTAGAGGTGCTGGTAGGTGGATTCTGTTACCTTTGGGTCGAGCTACGCTAGCTGTTTTCTCTTTTCTCTGTTGTAAGAACAGACTAGCGTATGCCCCAAAATTTTCAGCTATTTCTTGAATGTATCTCTTTGGATTGTGTTAATATCGACTTAAAATAGTAGAGCTGTGTGGGCTTATTGGGCTTCCTTCTAACACGTTCTGAATGATTCATCAGTACAAACAATGAGCAACCGCTTTTTAATAGTTGTGATTCATTGAAAAGGCACAACAATGTGTACGGAACAACTTCAGGAGATTATTCAGCTAGGAGAGGCACCTAAATTTGACCTCCTGTATTGCTCATAGCGGTCAGATTCAGAGGTTTGGTTTCACTGAAGCTATACTGTACAGTGTGTTTTCTTCTGTTTCCCTTTTTTTCAACTTCACATATCCTGACCCACTTTTCCACCATTTCACCTCAATGCAAATTTGGAACCACTGTGTGTTGGGTTTTTTTTTCTATTTTTGCCAGTTTTTCCTACGTAGGTGACACCCTAAAAATACCTTGGTTCCTCTAACTTTTTCCTCCCTCTCTCCATCTCCCTACATTCTTCACCTCTTCTCTCTTCTCTTCCCTTTCGTTCTCACTACAGTTCCAACTTTTTTCTCACACATCCCTCATGATTTATCTCTCTGTTTTACACGAATCATTTCCCTTCTTCCATCCCTACGTCACCGTCCCTCATCGCTCTCTTTCCCTGGATCGTGTCCTGCACAGTGACTCACAGCTGCCCTAATAAAGCCTGGTTACTCTCACTTTTAAGCCCAGACAGTGAAGAGGACTCTGTTTATGTCTGTGTGACAAAGAGAGGTGTGTATAAAAAAAGGTGTCTGTGTATTCATAGGAATCCTTCTGTGTTTATGCAAGTGTGTGTGTGTGTGTGTGTGTGTGTGTATGTGTGTGTGTGTGTGTGTAGAGTTTCTGTCTGCATGACTTATTCATAACAGCATAAAGTTACAGTCGGCCCAAACACAGACTAACATTTCCACAGCAGAACAAATGTTCTAAACCACACAGGAAGATGGTACCCGAGGAGAACATTTTCAGAAAATCTCCAAATATCTGTCCACTTGTCCAGTCCAGTCCAGTCTCTAAGCGTCCTGTGTCATCCTCAGCGCTCTGGTATCGCACAAAAAGGTCCAAATGCGAGTTACAATCTTTTGGCAAGAGACGTATTAAGTGAACAGACTAACTTTAATTTGTGAATACTACACTGACTACGTACAATGTGTATGTTCAGTGCTTTTCTACTATCCAACATCAGATGACTTGCAAAACCTCTGAGAATATTTCAGTTAAAAAAGACCAACAGATGAAACTCCCCAAGCTGATGGAGTCATTTAAATGTAACCGTCTAATTTACTGTTAAGATATATCACTTTTCATGAGATAGAAGATAATAGATAACAGATAATAACATGCTACATTGACTGACAAAGGTGTGAGTTTAAAGGGGAACTGCACCAATTTTATGGAATAAAAGCCTGAATCTCTGACTGAATTGTCAGCGGTCGCACTACATTGTGGGTAATGTAGGCAACAGGTTCAGACAAGGAAGAAGATGGAATAATTTTTCTAATGTCCATGAGTCTGACAAAATAACATTTAATTTAAAATGTAGGACACAACAAGCCAACCATTAATAACCTGAAGAAACTTTATTTTAACAGAAGTGTTTCTTTTATCTGGAGTAACTCCAGAGTACATTTTCAGAATAAGTATCTCAGAGTAATAACTCTGTTAAAGTCATCTGTTTCCCATCTCGTGTCTTAAGGAGCAAAATACGAAGGCTGAGAAAATGCTTGCAGCCCACTTGCAGTAAAACTAACTAATGGTGATTTTAATGTGGAAAAAAGTTTTGGACCATGTTCAGCTTTCGGTTTGGGACACACGCAACCTTCCAAAAAAATCTTTTACGTTTCTGTTGATTTTACTCCTATAAACAGCAGTTTCATATTCACCAACACAAATCACCAAGGCTTCGTTTTAATGTAAGGTGTTACTACTGTACATTAGGTTACCATTGTCTGGAGAGTAACCAATAACTAATATGTCCCTGACACATTACAGTCAGAAAAAAAATACATGTCTTGCTTTAACATTTTCTAGTTGCTTAGAAACAGTAGAGGCCAGAACCAGCGAGTTCAACTTCAGTGTGCATCCGTTTCTGTGTGTTAAACAATAGAGGCCTCACCGATGTATGGGCTATTAATGGGTTATGCATGGGTTTCTATTGCTCCCTCAGTCACAGAAAAAAGCTACAACCTTCCCGTGTGGAAATAACAGTGATGCAGGCTGAGAGCAAATGCAAGATATCACAGACAGGAGTCAAGAATTTAACTGATCTGTGTGCTTATGGAGGTGAAAACCTCCTCATAAAGCTTCAGGAGACAACGACAGGGAGGTAGCACTCATGGAGGAATCAGGAGGGGCAGACTGAGGTTTCCACCTGACTGGAAAGGAAAAATGTGTGGGAGGTGTTGTGACACTAAAGCTACAGGTCTATCATTCAGAGACCTGTGTTTGTTTATAATGCGGCTCTTTTTTCTCATTATTGTCACAGTAAATACGTCTGTGGATCTGTGCTGAGAGCTGTGAGAGCTGTTTCAACATGACACGAAATAAGACGTGCTTCAAGAGGGGCGTTAATCATCACATAATGACAGGCCAGGAGCCTCTGTAGGATATGTGCGTCTACGTCTGTGTGTGCGCGTGCATGTATGTATGTGTGTGTGTAGTCAACAACAGAAACTACTCTTTGGAGTGAGATAAATAGATCAAAGTGCTGCTCTGATTTTGAATCATTAATGATTTACTTTGAAAAATTAATGAGAATGTGTGTGTGTTGACGTGTGGGGACATAAATCGGATTAGTCCCATTTTGAGGACTCCCCTCCCTTATGGGGACAATACATAAGTCCTCATAATTAACGTGAAGACTTGGGTTAAGTTTAGATAAGTTGGGTCAGGGTAAGTAGTGGTTGGGGTTAGGGTCAGAGTAAATCTCCAGGAAATGAATGTAAAGTCTATATAAAGTCCTCAAAAGTGATGGAAACATGACTGTGTGCGAGTGTGTGGGTGTGTGTCAGAGTGTGTGTGTGTGTGTGTATGCTCGCCTCCCCTTCTCTAAATTCTGGCCTGGTGCCAAAGAACAATTGGTTTTCATTCTACCCGAAACAAAAGACCAGCAATGACAGTGAGAGAGAGAGAGAGAGAGAGAGAGAGAGAGAGAGAGAGAGAGAGAAAGAGAGAGAGAGAGAGAGAGAGAGAGAGAGAAAGAGAGGGAGAGAGAGAGAGAGAGAGAGAGAGAGAGAGAGAGAAAGAGAGGGAGAGAGAGAGAGAGAGAGAGAGAGAGAGAGAGAGAGAGAGAAAGAGAGGGAGAGAGAAAGAGAGTGGGAGAATAACTGGGGGAAGGAGCTGTGCAGATTTCACATCTCAGTGAGCACAGAGGACAGAGTGAGAAATGACTGGAGATTAGAAATGGAGAGTGTAAGAGAGAGAGAAATAAAGACATGGGGGGGGGTGAAGGTGAGAGTTAAGTTTACAATTAAGCGACTAAATGGCAAGAAGACGGAGTCGTTCATCTCCATTCAGGAACGCATGCTGCAATGTTAAAAGAGCGACTAAACCCTGAGCTGTTCCTGTTTCCACACTGTGTTTGAAATGACCCTGTTTACGTGCACATTTTTAAATAGCATTCAAATCCTCGTTCAGACGCTGTGCTCTGTTCATGATCGGCCAATTTTACATTTCTACGTCACGTTCGAAACGGAACACTGAACCTTTCCACGACAAAGAGCTCCTACTGCAGGTGTGAAGAGTCATTACTGCAACGGAGGGGTGAAGCCAGCGATGCTGCAGGTTTTCTCCTGAAACCTGATTCTGATTACTTCTGCAGCTCTGCGCAGATCGAGCCATCGCTCTGGCTTTGTTGTTGGGGACGACACACGCAGATATAGATAGATAGATAATATAGATATATGGGAATATGTAGGAGCTAAGGTAATAATTAGTCATCTTTGCAAATAAATAAGCATTTTGTTACTGGATGTAACAAGCAGCAGCAGCTAAGTCTCCACACTTCAAGGTCCCAGCAGTTTAGGAAGTGAACTGTGGCTCAGTGGAGGCTCCACAGCACCACCGCAGAGCTTATTATTCACGTTTGTTATATCCTTTTCTTAACGTTTCTGTTGCCACACGATAGCTATTTTGCACCTCGCCTGGATGCTGTAATGCCAACATTTCTGTCCCTCATGTCATCTGATACTAGCTTTAGTAGAGTGTGACTTGCTTCACTGTGCTGTAAAGGAGATTGACTGGAGGGTGAGTCTCCATGAAATGAATGGAAGTCTGTAATTTCTCCAAAAGTGATGGAAGTGACTCACCCACCCCAGTCCAAAAAGTCTGGACATGCCGCTGAATGAGACGTGTCTGAACAGAATTTAACAGATATTTTATCATCACCTAATGTTAGTAACAGCGTCTGACTGGCAGTGAAACATTTCCTGGTCACTGTCTTCTTTACACGATCCTCTTCTGCTGCATCCACAGTCTCGTCCTTGCTCAGTTTGTGGCTGTTATGTCTGAGTTTCAGAACACCGAACCTTAAATTCATCCTGTTTAACTGTGCTGAATGTTGGACTGTGCAGCTGTTTGGGTGACTGAAATGTCCAGAGTGACAGACTTCTAGCATTTCCTGTTATTCAGTCATGTACTTTTTATTGCTTTGTTTATTATGTCTCAAAGTTGTTGCTGCTGTGATCATTTAATTTAGTTCTGGATAAAATTAACCAGTGTCTCTGATTTTTATGGCACTCTAAACTTTTATGATTCAGGTCTGCTACAGCAGGACACACACACACACACACACACACACACACACGCACACACAGAGGCCTTTTCTTCCCTCGCCATCTCCATATCAATTGCTGCAGAACAATCAACTAGCTGGTTCACACGCACGCACACACACACGCACACACACTCAACCTCATTCTCCCTCATTTTCTTTCTCCTACGTCCTCAGTCAGACTCCTTCTTTTGTGTGTCTCGCTCATGTATGATGGCATGCAAAAGAAAAAAAAAAAATCAAACACACCACTGAACACATATTCATCTATTAGGCTGAGACGGTCATCCACAGCAGTCTACTATCAGACAGCAAACAACACAAGGGCGCCCAATAAGGCAACAAGTGGTGGAAAAAAAGGTTTACCATGAGCTGGTGGTACGTTAGGGAACGATGCAACAGATGAAGTTTATAAGGAAACAGAACCACTGCCCTTTAGACAAACTAACATTTTCTATACACATTGAAGTGTAAAACACTGCAAGGTAATAAGTACATCAAAACTGACTTAAAGAGGCTTAAGAATTCAACTTGAAGAGGGCTTCATTAGCCCAGGTGTCACAGAGATTTGTCAGTCAGAGCGAAGCATGCGACTGCTGAGCCAGCGTTAAAAACATGTTCATCTGAAATGCAGCCACTCAGTCAAAAAGCAAACATCAGGCTCTGTGTCAAAGCGTGCATGCGCGCAGATGTGTGTGTGTCAGAATGTTGATCCTGCTTTTTTCTGATGACAAGACAGCACGCCAATCTGCATAATTCCCACCCCCCCCTTCCCCTCCCCTCCGCATGTTAATGAGACGTCGCCTTGGACACGCTAATTAAACAGAATGCTACACACTCATCCAATCAGGAGTGCAGAGGAATGTAGACATATCTCTCTCTCCCAAGCGCGCGCGCGCACACACACACACACACACACACACACACACACACACACACACACACACACACACACACACACACACACACACACAACCTACAGTATTTACCAACAGCATATGGAGAGATTCAGACTGATCAATTTACAGTATTTGTGCTTGCTGCTGTCCATTTTAGTGTGTTTATATATGTGTGTGTATGTGTGTGTTGTTGCTGAGGGTGGTCACTGTCTTTCACACACACAACCATAAATAAGGTGTCTAGACAGCACAGCCGTCAGTCTGCTCTTGGGTGTGTGTTGAACATACAAATCAACAGAGTGACAAAGAGAGAGACAGAGAGAGAAAGAGAGGCTGAGGTTTTAATAAATATGCATGATCTGTGCCCTTCTTGAGGAAAGACTGATTCATCCCAATGCCATGCTGGCACACACACACACACACACACACACACACACACACACACACACACACACACACACACACACACACCAGAGGCACGTTTTCACCTGCGCACCACAACAGGAACCCTTTAAATCCACCTTGGTCTTTCTGTTGATCTTCCTGTGATTTCGTCTTTCTCCTGCTTGCTCTGTGCACACAGTGTCCCACTGTCTGTTTCTGCTTCCATGGTTCTTCCTCTGTCTCCTCTTCTTTCCAAACACGAGACTGGAAAGCTGTCGGATCACACCTGTGTTTTCCATGAGTTAGTGCGATGAATACAGTCTGACGCCTGGCTTTTGACATCAACTTTTAGGCCACATTGCTGATAATTAGCTGGACAGCCATTGCTTTTAGTTCATTTTAGTGTACTATTGGTAAATATAGTATGAGATAGCTAATCTATGACAGCTACCTGTCGTCAGTTTGTCTGACATCATCATGGAGTAACGCATTTGTCAGCAGGGGCTGCTGTAAATGATCTTTTTTGTTGGCAAGCTTAAAAGCCGGATGCCTCTGCCATGTTTGCTTATTGTTTGTGTGCAGGATTAATTTTCTGACATCATAACCTGCGGGCGCAGTGCTTTTCTGCAGCATCCATGGACCCAGCCCAGCTAGGACAGGAGAATGGTTACTGCTTGCAAAGGCATTATCATGAAGAAATAAAGCTGACTAAATGTGTTCAGTGATGAATTATCCCACGCTATCTTCAGGACGTTTCTCTAGATCTCTGCAAGCTGGTTTTCACGGTGCACTGAATTCAAAGGGAAACCAGTGGCTTCCTCAAAGGAGGGGAATTAAAAAGAACTTGCAGCTTCTGGAAATAGTCAGCAGTAATGTGTCGCTAATGAGATAAAACATGCGAGAGGAGAGGAGAGGAGAGGAGAGGAGAGGAGAGGAGAGGAGAGGAGAGGAGAGGTGGGATTTAAATCTGTTCCTAAACTCGGTAGGGTAACACTAGCCCTTGGCAGAGACATGCGCACACACACACACACACACACACACACACACACACACACACACACACACACACACACACACAGAATTGGGTAGCCTGAGATGCTCATTGTTATTCTGCACACAGTCGTGGTCACAGACAGGGCCAGGCAGGAGTGCAGACACACAACACACACACACACACACACACACACACACACACACACACACACACACACACACTCACGTGAAGTGAGGCACATGTTGTCATGACACATTACAAATGCTAAATACCATACAAGATTAAGAAATACAAAAGCAGCGCTAATTTGCATACACACAATTGCACACACTGCTACACACACACACACACACACACACACACACACACACACACACACACACACACACACACACACACACCCACATTCCATCACTGCCAGAGCAACATCTGCCACCAATAGACCTCTTTCTTTCTTTCAAAGCAAGCTTTCCTCCTGGCACTTCATGAACACAGTGAGAGGGATGAAGGAGGCAAACGGCAAAAATACAAAGTAGAGAAACATTTCCAATACGAACTGTGTGTAACAACAGCTTCACCTTACAAATGAGCAACTGTGTCTGTTATTATTGTTTTTTTTGTTTTTTTTTGCGTAGTTCAACCTGTCTGCACAATAAAAATCCACTTAAAGCCAAGAATGTCGCTGAACTATGAGTTTGGACTGGTGGGTTTTAATTTTGACTTTGGCTTTAATGCAACTGTTGAACCATCTGCAGCCTAATATACCAGAACTGTCCACTAGAGGGCGATAAACCCAAGACTCTGTACCTCTTAGCTGCTGACAGAAAAAGCATTACTTTTCCAAAAAGCTTGCCAGTCAGGAAGGTCATACAGCAGCTAAGAAAGTCCTCTGTGGTGTCTCCTATAACTCGAGGAGTCTTCGAGCAAGGCACATGATCTCTGACAGCTCAGGAGTGTTAAACTGCAGCTGACCTCTGATCTTCATCAGTCAATGTTTCACAATGAGCTGCTTCTTTCTGTCTCACTCTAACGCTCGCTTTAACCCAAAGGACCTCATCGTGTTGAAGGTGCGAATCATTTCTGAGCCCCAGTGCAGCCCCTTCCAGCATTATGTCCATACGCTGCACCTGTGGTTGCAGTGCCGTGCGGGAAAGCAGATTCAACTATTTTTTGTCTTCATCAGATCATATTTTGATGTATTTCCATGTGCAGTAGCTTAAACCAGCCTGACCCTGCCCCACACTCTGCGATAAATGCGTCACACCATTGCTTTTTTGTTGTGTTTTGTGCTTCTACACAAACAGATGGCGTGATCCAAGAAAAATATAACTAGATACATTTACTCATGTACTGCACTTGGGCACAAATTTGAGGTACTCATACTTTATATAATTTCTATTTCATGCTACTTAATACCCGTATTCAACTAAATTTATATGACAGTAGCAGTTAGCAGCTACAGATTTTCCATATAAAACATACAATTATTGATAAATTAACAAACCAACAGTAGCTGTTATATAATTAAACTTAGTGCCACTTCAACCAACTATAGCTAAAAATACTGCTTACACATTAATGCATCAGTGATATTAACCCAGTAACATAATATAAAATAGTATAACACTCACAGGGGACATTTTTCTGAATTATGAATACTTTTACCTCAAGTAGAATTTGCTGATCATACTGATGTACTCACAACTCAGAACTTTTACTTGTAATGGAGTATTTTTAACTGTCTTCCACCACTGACCTAATCAACAAATAACGGTTTTGCATGTTTATACCCATCGACTGTAATTACTACATTATTGTCGACCACACTGATAAAACACACAATTTACTTACATACAGTTTTTACACGGACTCTGTTTCTGGTTTCCACGTATCTCACTTTGCATTTATCTGACTAAATGTCATATTGTGCGATGATGCATTCAAGAGCATGGGCCGTTATCAAAATTGTTTTTGCTGGCTCATTTGAAGATGCTGCAACATCCAAGCTGCCGGAAATCATCGCACTGACAAACTAAAAGACAAAATCAAATCAAGAAGGAAAAAAGTGTGAAAATTCTAAATTGAATTTGGTTGGAGTGACCTTCAATTTACTAGAACCAAAACGGTTCATGCTTGTAATTGCAGAATTGTGCACTGTGATGGATTAAATGCTGTACTTATTATTTATCTCATGGTGTTTTCCCTTTTGCTGACTGGACATTGCACGTTTTCTCATGTCTGCAGCTTAATGTTTGCTCCACTTTCTATTTTCTCTTACAAACCACACTTTGAATGTATTGAATTTCTGTTTTCACAACACGAAATCATAAAGTAAGACTTCGTTATCTGCAAGGGCAGACTGGCAGCAGGTCCTTTCCTCCATCACCACATGGATGTAATGCCACAAACAAGTGTTTGCAGCTGCCACCGGCCCCAAACAAGCCAATCTGCATACACCAACACACACACAAACAAGAGAACACACAGCTTAGTCTTCATCAGGCGGCGTTGGCACAGCGCCCTGAGACGCCGGCACGCATCTCGGGCACAAAGGAGAGAAGGAAACCCAGACAGAAAGAAAAAAGAAAGACAAAACAAAAAAAAAGAGAGAGGCTAAAATAAGCGCAGAGGAAGAGACAAAGCGCAGCGGACGGCGGGATGACGGAGAAATAAAGGAGGCTGGAAGACAAATCTGACAAAACGTACCTCGTTTCTGATCCTCACCACACAGGGAGAGCAGGAGGGATGTTGCTCTTGATTGCTACAGGGTCCACCTGTCTGTCTGTCCTTCTGCCTGGCTGGATCTTTGTCTGTGTGTCTGTGCATCTGTCTGCCATCTGGATCTGTCTGTCTGATGTCTCATATTTTCTAATGTGCCTTTGTGTTACGCAGGGTCAGCGTCCTGGTGCTGTTTCCACATCTTAGTCTGCAGTTTACTTTGCTGTTCTATCTGTGTGACCACCCGTCTGCCTGTCTGTCTGTCTGCCTGCCTGTCTGTCTGTATTGGTCTTTACCCGTCTGTCTGTGTGGATTTATTTCTGTGTTTGTCTGTCTGTGCACATATCTCTGTTTTGTCTCATATTTTCCGCATCTTTTGTCATCGATCAGCCAGTCTTCCATCTAC
This sequence comes from Chaetodon trifascialis, assembly GCF_039877785.1. Lineage (NCBI taxonomy): Eukaryota > Metazoa > Chordata > Actinopteri > Chaetodontiformes > Chaetodontidae > Chaetodon > Chaetodon trifascialis. The sequence continues at coordinate 10,364,226 of NC_092070.1, forward strand.
AAATACAGTCTGTCTGTCTGTCTGTCTGTCTGTCTGTCTGTCTGTCTGTCTGTCTGTCTGTCTGTCTGTCTGTCTGTCTGTCTGTCTGTCTGTCTGTCTGCAGTGTTCCACCGCTACACACACACACACTAAAGCACAGATGGACAGACAACCGTGTTAGACTGAACAGCACAAAAGCAGATTCACAGCAAGAAAAAGTGCAGAGGAAACACAGACGCCGCAGGAAGCAGGGGCGAGGTGGGATGCTGGGAGCCCATGAAGTTTAGTGGCCATCTTGGAAGACACACAGCAGTGCACAACAAGCCAATGGAGAAAGCACTGAGATGACTGTCCAAGGTTTGGGCGCCAGCCAAGTCGGGCATCCCACACCCACCAGACTTCCTCCGTTCCATCCCAGCATGCCTTGGCACGACGACGAATGATTGCAGTCACAGCGGCAAAACAGAGAAGAGACCGAAAGAGAGACAGAGAGGCTGGATCTCTGCCATGTGGTCCGTGTAGAGAGTTAATGAAGCAAGAAAAGCTTGGATGCACTTCAGGCATCAACTTTCACACACACACACACACACACACATGCACACAGTGGGCACAGCAACCCAAGCCAGGACAGACAGCAGGCATACTGAGCACGCCTTTCAGGTCCGTTTCAACATCTTCCCACCTCCGGCACAAACAAAAACCCCTAACAAGGCAAACAGCCCCCAACCCGTCTGAAAGCCGTCCGTCTTTGTTCATGGAGAAATTAAATGGTGTTTGTTTGATGTCTTGATTCATGTTTTAGTGCTTTTTGAGGGAGAGGAAATAATGATACCCCCCCCCCAAAATATGTGCGTTGCATTCAGCGTGGGCGTCCTTACCTGGCATGTAGGCGAGCAGACCAGATGAGTGGAGGGGAGGCGGTGTTGTTGCACTCAGTCTCTGGATGTGAAGCCAGCTGCTGGGCAAAGACGAGAAAGAGGAAAATGGAGAGATGATGACAAGCAGACGAGCACAGAGATGGTGGTAAAGAGCATGTTTCTTCAGGGATCAGCCACTCTGCACTTCATCTTTAAAAGCACGATTTGACTTCTGACACAGACTCACATTTTCGTGGCCTAAAATGATCCCTGAGCAATCAACAACAACCCGAAACATTAAATGCATGTAGTTTAGGTGCCAAACAGACCTCTTCACTCACCTTTTTCCTTGTGTTGCTACTGTACAGCCAAGAATCCTCTCTACTGAGGCTGGAGGCTCAGTCAGAATCATCGTTTTCATTTATTTATTTTAGCCCGTTCTTTCAAGTTTTCAGCTCGAGTTTCTCAAGGTGGTTTTAAAGAAGATTCACAGGTCAGGCAGCTCCACTGAGAAACACGTCTCTGGCACTTAACCTCCAATAAAACTGCAACTTCCTGTTTTTGTGTTAAGCGAAGCTAGCTGTCGTCCAGCTCTTGCTTCATATTTAGAGAACAAATATGAGCGAAAATGATCAGCAGGTATTTGCACATGAGACAGAATCGCTTCATTTCAACAGGTTACGCAAAGACAAACTGGCTCCTGATGAGTGGGCCCCCAGCCAAGTACTCAGGTCGATACAGAAGCCCAGACCTGCTTGAAGTGTTTTTTAAGGACGCTATCTCGATATCACACTCACAATTATTTTCTTATCTCGAAATAACAAAGCTTGTTTTCTCGTTAAGTTATCCAGTTATCTTGAGAAAACAAAAGGCAGATTACATGAGAAAACAACGTTTGTTTTCTCAGCAGGATCACTGAAGAGCACTCTGCTGTGAAGCTGCAGTCAGGCTGCTTTTCTCGTTAATTGACGAGGATTGATCTGATTCATTGTGCCATTATGCAGTTCCTCTATGCCAACACGTATTCTTTTGGTTGTGGCCCACTGGATCTCAAGTTAACAGCATTAAAAAAACACTTGCAAGCACAGCGGTTCTTGGCTTCTGCAGGCAGAGGTGCTGAAAGCTCACCTCCAAAGTGCAGAGCAGCACGTTGTCTGTCAGGAGGAAAAGGTTAAGGAGCTCTCCACTAGGCTGGAGACAGAGAGGGATGAGAACAAGTCTCTGTGGAAACACTGTTTAACAAACAAGCTCCAGAAAGAGAGAAGCTGAAGCTCAGTGATGATCTGCAGGAAGGAGAGAAGAGTCCGCCATCAGCATCAACTCGACATGGAGACGAAGGTGAGTGAGGAGCAGGAGCTGATCAGAAACCTGTGACACCTCCATCAGACGATGGAGCAGCAGTTAGAGGACGTGAAGGTAAGACTTGAGGAGCAGACCTCAAACAACCAGGCTGAGAAAGAGGTAAGTCAGGCCCGCAAGGCACGAACTGCTCAAGGCTATATGTTGAAAGAAGGTGGACAGGCGAGCAAGAGAAACAGAGAGGAAAAACCACATTTACAGAGAAAAGTGAGTCCACTGATCTTTAATTTTTGTTTGCTAAAACTAGACAAAAACCATCAACTGAGAAAAAAGAATGAACTGATCTTTAAAGGATTAACTGAAGTCCACAGACATCAATGTTATTTGTGTGTGTGTGTGGGCGGGGGGGGGGGGGGGGGGCAGGAACTTTAGGTAGAGTGTCTGATCAAGCTAATATAAAGCATATAATTAGAATTAAATGTATCCTGACCTGGGCTGCACGGTGGCGCAGCAGGTAGTGCGCGTGCCTCACAGCAAGAAGGTTGCCAGTTCGATCCCCGGGTCAGGCGGGGCCTTTCTGTGTGAAGTTTGCATGTTCTTCCCGTGCATGCGTGGGTTCTCTCCGGGTACTCCGGCTTCCTCCCACAGACCAAAAACATGCTCATTGGTTAATTGATGACTCTAAATTGTCCGTAGGTGTGAGTGTGAGTGTGAATGTTTGTCTGTCTTTGCATGTTGCCCTGCAATCGGCTGGCGACCGGTTCAGGGTGTACCCCGCCTCTCGCCCATTGTAGCTGGGATAGGCTCCAGCCCCCCGCAACCCCGAAAGGGATAGGCGGTATAGATAATGGATGGATGTATCCTGACCTATAGCTCTGACTGATCCACATTTGATGCCTGGAGAAGTTTACCTGGAGGGCTTGCTGCCAAAAAGCCTCTCTAACACACGGTTAACATTGTGAAAGGGTCGCAGCTTTTAGGCAACAAAACCACTTTGGAGGAGATCATGGGCTCAAATAATCAGTCAAACTTGACTTCTGGTTTCACAGCGGTCTCCTGAGTCGCTCTTTCCACTATCTGCTATGCTAACTTGCCATTTAAACAAGAAGACAAGCTGTAAATGAGGACAGCGAACTCAGATTGTTTTGTATATACCTTCGCATGCTGAACTTTGAATGGTTGTCAGACTGGGAAAGCGCTATACAAACACAGTCCATTTACCATTTACTTCACTTCTTCTCTGTTTTAAACTACTTTATAGTTTAACTTCACTACTTGAATATGACATCTGTTTCTACTGCTTTGGAGATTATAATCTTTATAGAGTTAGAATATAAACTATGATGGAAATATGAGATTGTGGTTGGAGTTTTGCTTTAATTGAAACCGTCCTGACGGCTCTGACGGACCACAGAATTCCTGTAAGCCAAGTGATTTAAGGGGAGCTGGACACTGAAATGACCATTAGATCATTAATGAATTTGGTGGGTGAGAATTGTTCATTTAGGCTGTTAGCACGCTAACATTTTGCTAATTTGAGTCTTTTTTTTTTTTTTTTTTTTTTTCCAGAAATCAAACTAACTGTCATGATTGTGCAACAGCAGCAGACGACATGTCACCTAGACAGCAAAAACACACCAAAACATTTCATAGACGTTTCTTTTTAATTCCTTCAAAACAGGAAAAACTCAAATTTCCTCTGACAAATTCTTTATCGAGCCAGCAGATGTTTCTCAATCAAACATTTAAAAAATTAAAAAGAAAAACAGAATACAACAGAGGTTCAAAATCATAAATATTCACAGAATATGTTTTAAATGAATAACAATCTCTTTTCATTAATCCTCTATAAGCACTCCTGGGCTCCTGAGTGAAGCAAATTAAATTATACCGACTGATCCGCCGTCAAAATGTAAGATTCATGCAAGCTGTGTCATTTTAGGTTCGATACATAAACCATAGTTGGTGGCAGTCCTGAGCAAGTGCATGTTGTGAGCATGTGCACGCTCCTCGACCTTGCAGTAATTCAAGAGGTCAAAGGTTTCACATTAGTTTTCATTCACATTCATTTCATATATAGTATAAAGTGCTTTCCCCTCACAATTTGTTCGCTTTGATTTTGGATGATGCATATCTGACATAAGGTGACACAAAAAGTACCCTGGGCAGAAAAAAAATGAAGTCAAAAAATAAATTCAGGCACTTTTTGGACAGAAAAAGGAAAAACATCAGTCAATACATTTCCGTTTTTGTCCCATGGCGGTCAAAATAAGGGAGCAGAGCTTAGCGTGGTCATCTTTCCACTTGTGGTCCACCTCTCCACCACTGCTCTCCTCTTCACTTCCATCTCTGCCCTTTCTTGACTTCTTGGCTGTGTGTTTCCTTAGCTCCCCTTCCTCCAGCAGCTCCGGGGCAGGTGGTCTCTTCGCCTTCTTGTGCTTCTTTTGTTTTTGCTTCCACTCTTTTTTCCTCTCGTCGCCACTGCTCTCTGAGACGCTGTTGCTGCTGGGCCTCTGCCCTTCCTCCAGCTCTCTCCCTCCCTCCCACCTGGTCTGTCCTTCCAGTTTATCGGCCTCATCCTCCCATCGACTACCTCTGTCTCTCTCAGCCAACACCCCTTGATTTTCTCTCTCCCCTTTGCCCTCTTTTATTCCTTTATCCACCTTGTTTCGCTTCCACTCTCCCTTTTCTACTCTGTCATTTCTACTTCTTCTTAATTCCCGAGCGGGGCTGCTCATTCTGGGCTTGCTGAGCTCTGACCCTCCAGAGGATTCGGAGGGTGGCAGGTCTCTCTCTTTACCCCAGCTACGGGAGAAGGAAGGTGGTGACTGGTGGGTCCCTAGAGGTCTGTCTTGCTGTCTGTGGTTGCCTGATGGATCTTGGGGATTGTGGTAGCTGTGGGAATGGTACCTGTCTGCTAATTTCAAATCATGTAACGTGTTCCCACATGTTTTGTTTGGCAGTTCGGCAGCTCTGTTTATGGAGCTGCTTTCCCAGCTCCTGCCACTGGAGGATTTCCCACTGGGAGAGCAGGAACTCTTGTTGCTGCCCTGGTCGTCCCCTCGCTGCCTGTCTCTCCTCTCTGTGTCATGTGATGTTGAATAAGTGTAGGAGTGAGAGGAGGAGGGGAGATTCCTCTTTTGGACAGAGCCATTGCTGCTGTGTCGCCCCTCTCTCTCCTTTTCTCTCCTCTCCTCTCTGTCTCTTGTTCTCTCTTTTGATGTTTTACTCTCTCTCTGCCTGTCCCTCGGTCTCTCACTCTCCCTCTCTTTGTCCTTTGGTCTCTCGCTCTCCCTCTCTCTGTCTCTCTGTCTCTCGCTCTCCCTCTCTTTGTCCCTCGGTCTCTCCATCTTCATCCTTCTCTCCTTGTTTCTCTCTGTGGACAAGGCGCTGTCAGGTCTGTCTTTGCCACTAGAGGGAGCCACACTTCTTTGTGAACTGTCCTTTCCTCTCGTCATCGCACTGGCCCCGTCTCTCTCTATTTCTCTCTGTCTCTGCTTTTCATTCCCGGTTGGCGTCTCTGCTGTCACAGACACGGATGATGACGGCAGAAACGCTGCGAGATAATCCATTTCGACTTTGATCTGTCCTTCATCCTGCTCTTCTTCCTCAAATTCTTCCTTCTCCCATTTGGAGCGAGGGACCTGAGACAGAGAGTGAAGGCGTGACTGAGATAACATGCACTTTTTGCCTGTGCACGCATGTATGAGCGCTGTACTTCAACAAAGCGCCCTGCGGTTCAACCACTGAATGATTACACAAGCCAAATAAAAATCATACAAAACACAAATAAGTGTTAATTTATATTATACACATGTTTTATTTCCTTTCCCGTGAGTCATGATGTGGTTCCCTCCACACATTTAAAATGCTCTGGTGGCACCCGACATGATCGGGGTCCACGGGCAGCGCTGACGGACACACCTGTATGAGTATGAGCTCGTCCTCTCTGCATGCCGCTCTGCTCTGGCTGTACTCCTCCAGACTTTTCACCAACGTCTTCTTCTCCTGATGCTCCTCATAGCTGCTGCATTTAAAAGTAAGCACAGACTTGAAGTCAGCACTTATCTCAACTTCCAAAAAAGGCTTTCATGAAACACACTTTGGTAATCTTAAACCTGCAGTGCAGAACTTTTGTCTCCCCCCTTTGGCAGTGAGCAGAACTACACAAACACTGCTGACGCGCACACATAACGCCACACTCTGTCATACTAACACGGGCTCGTTTTCGTTGTGAGGCAGTCACAGGAAATGTGTCGTTCATCAGAATCAGTGTTGAGTGTTGGAGAGTGCGATGGAGGAAGAAGAAGCATAAAGAATAAAGCAGTGATATTCTGACCTGCCATCATCCCCTGTGCTGTTTGGTCCATCATGGAGGCTCTCATTTCTGCTCCTCTCTGCCTTGGATCTCGCCGTGTCTTCTCTCCTCATCCTCCACTCCATCAGCTCCTCCTCCGGCCGGTTTGCTTTACTTTCCTTGCGCGTGCTTTCTCCCTCTGGTATCTCCTTTTGGGAACCCGCGACTAACTCTCCCAGACCTTGTCCTCTGCCATCCTTCCTCACTCTCCTCTCCTCTTCCTTTCCTCCCGTCACGCTCCTTCTCTTGTCATTTCTCACCTCTTCTTTGCTGGCCTCCATCCTGTCTCGTTGCTCCCACTGTTTTTCACTGCCCTCCTTCTCCTCCTCCACTCCACTCAGGGCGCAATGCCATAAGTCAAAGTCCTCCTCTTCTCTGCCCTCTTTCTTCCCTCCTCCTTTTTTCTTCTTCATCTCTCTCTTATCATCTTTGGAGGTAACTTTCTCCCATATGGGTCTTGCCTCTCCTTCACCTGGTTTTGTTTTTTCTTCAGACCCACCTTTCTGGTCTCTGCCGGATTCATTCTTTTCATTTCCATCAACCCCTGTACCTCCTCTGTTTAACTTCTCCTCCTCTCCAATGCCAGCCTGCTCACTTTCTTCCTTTGTTTTTCCCATGATGCTCTCGAAATAAGACGGCTCCTGTTTTTCAGTTTTCTCTTCCATCCTTTTTCCATCCAGGTTGATGTTAATGCTTATCTTCTTCTGTGGTTTCACCTTTATCCCTTCCTCCCAGATGTCTCTCTCTGTCAGAGGCTGTGTTTTCTTCTCCGTTTTTGCCTTCTTTCTCTCAAATGGACTTGGGGATTCACTCTTGTGGGTTTCAGGGACCTCTGTGAGTTTTGTTTTCAGGCATTTGCTGCTTTGAGCCTTGACAGAACTTCTCTCCACGTCCTCTCCTTTTCTTTTTCTATCCTTCTCTGATCTTGAGTCAGAAGCTTTGCTGCCTCCAGGGCTTCTGTATCTGTCTGTATCCACCCTGCCTGCCCCTTTGCTGGGCTTGTCTTTGTGCCGTCTCTCTGCATCCTGCCTGGAGTCTGAATGTTTGCCTCTTCTCCATCCTCTCTCCTTCTCCAAATTCCTTTGTTCTCCGCTCTTTCTTTTGTTGTCTTTATCCAAATGTTTATCACGTTTCACGAGTGGTTGGACTGACTTTAAGGCCTCGCTGGCAGTGGTTTTGTCCTTGCAGGCATCTGGTGCAGTGTTATGCCTCCTCCTGTCCTTTCTGCAGTCTGCAGCATCAGGGGATGAAGACTGCTCTTTACCTTCCTCGTGTTTCTTAACGCTCTTTTGCTCATGTTTCAAGGTGCTGGGCTTTTCCTTGTCGTCTTGTCTTCCTTCCTGCACTTCTGCTTCCTTACTGGCCTTTGTAAGAGTGATTGGCAGGCGGCTGTTCTTCTCAGCGAGCCTCCGCTGATATGCCCTCGGCTGAGCACCGTCTTCCAACTGAGCAGAGTGACCGTCGCTGGACGACTGCGAGGGAGGGGAGTGGCTGTCACTGGACGAATGAGACGGAGAGGAGCGACTGTCACTCGATGACTGAGATGGCGTGGAGCGACTGTCACTTGAAGACTGAGACGGAGGGGAGCGGCTGTCACTGGATGACTGCGATGGAGGGGAGCGCCCGTCCATCCGGGCAGTGCGTCTACCTTGGAGTTGGTTACAAAATTCCGAATTAGCTTTTGAGTGATTTCTGCTGCCCTCTTTGTCCCCCCACTGAGGAAGAGGAGAGGGAGGAAGACTGAGGAGTGGAGGAGGCAGGTGGTGGAAGTGGCTGACATAGCTGTTAAAATATTTCTCACACCACTCTTCGTACTCCCCTTTCCACTTCAGATAGCGCTCTCTGTCCAGCTCCAGGCTGCTGCTTTCATTTGCATGCTGAGCATACAGGTAACTGTCTGCACTCCCCCCTGAGCCTCCCGCTTCACTCTGGGAGCATCCCTCTCGCTTCTTGGAGCTACAGCTGCTCGAAGTGGATTTCTTATTGCGATGCCGACCATGATTGCTGTTTTTGCGGCGATCCGACGGTGACTTGGACCTGGAGCGGTAACCCGCTCGAGGTGAAGATGACGAGGACGGTGTAGGGGAGCGTTTGTAACCATAGCTATAGGAGTAGGAGGAATGAGAGCGGGTGTGGAGGTCTCTGTGGTGGGCATAAGGTGAGTGAGGCCTGGGAAAAAAGAGAAAATATTGAGACGTGTCATATTTCATATGCATTTTAAGGCATCACTGCTTAGTTTTTGCTTGAGTCATCTCTAGCTCTATTTCCCATCCCACCACACTGGTTTATTCCTCCTGAACGTCACATCAGTCACAGCAACCTTGATAAAAACCTGAAGCTCAACTATGAGTATGATGGCCGATAAGGAACCAGGAACTGGAGCACGGAAACGCCAAACTAGGTTTGAGGTAATTTAAAAAGTCACAATTACATAGTTTGTCCACCAGAGAGTGCTGACGAGTTGATTATTCAACTGTAAAATGTCCAGCTCAGTATGGATCTGAAATGATCTGTTGGTTATGTTATGTGTTAATCCATCCATCCAACCATTTTTTTATACCACCTATCCCTTTCGGGGGTTGCGGGGGGGCTGGAGCCTATCCCAGCTGTCAACGGGCGAGAGGCGGGGTACACCCTGAACTGGTCGCCAGTTGATCGCAGGGCAACACACAAGACAAACAACCATTCACACTCACACCTAGGGGCAATTTTAGAGTCACCAATCAACCTATTGAGCATGTTTTTGGTCAGTGGGAGGAAGCCGGAGTACCCGGAGAGAACCCACACATGCACGTGAAGAACCGGCAACCTTCTTGCTGCGAGGCATGCACACTACCATGCTGCCCATGTTAAGTGTTAATGTAAAAATAAATGATTTTGGCCTGATACATCAATATTAGTCTCGGCCTCAAAATCCAGTATCGGTGGGGCTATAATATGTGCATTGCAGGTGAGTACCAGAGAGTGAGGGCAAAACAATAACTGTAATAGACCAAATGAACAAACAAACAAACAGAAAACTTTGAAAAAAGCCACAAAATACCTTGATCTGCCTTGGGATCTGGACCGAGATCGGGATCTGGACCTGCTTGATGAGCGAGAGTAGGAGCGAGAAGACTTGGACTTGGACGACTTTGAATTAGATCGAGAGGAGGAGCGTCTGTAGGCCGATCCTCCGTGAGGTGACCTGTGTGGCAGAGGAGGGCGGTAGTAACTGAGGGCAGGTCTATACTTCATATTATTATCAGTATGTTGCACTCATCCTACAATACATCTGCAGCTGTTTCAAAATCTGATGGGAGTCCAACACACAAAGTAAACTGTTTTACTTTTCCATTCTGTAATCTGGTTTGTGAGAGAAGAGAAGGAGGGTATTTGAGTAAAAATAAAGAAACCATCCCTCAACACAGGAGGAGGTCTATAACAGCTTGAAGAAAGAAAAGTGTTTCATTTACCTTTCCTTCTTTCTCTGATGCAGGTACCACTCCTTGGGGATGAGGGAGGCGGAGGCAGGGGAGCAGAGGGAAGGGATGGGGGCACTCTGGGGGGGTGGGAATGTCCAGACGGGCGTGGCAGGTGGGTATCCAGGGGGGTAACAGCTGAGAGGCTGCTGAGTGGAGAGAAATGTGTGGAAATGGGGGGAGGGAAAGAGAGGTGGAGGAGCTGCTGGATACGAGGAGGAAGCAGAGGAGGGAGGAGGCTGCAGGGTGTTGGATTCACTCCAGCCTCTGGTGGGACAACCTGAGGAGGAGGAGCTGTGGGGGAGAGAAGGCATTATATCATCGTCTTCAAACAGCAGATAGAGAAAATACAGACTTTCACCTAAACAAACACACACACTGACCTATTCCAGCATGTCAATGGCCCAGAGTGTCTTGGAGCTGGACCTGTGGATTCATGGGAAAAATGGTTTTACAGGATAACGAATAGAAAGAAAGAGTCATTGAGTCTTAGTCACTCACCTGAGGAGGCCAGCTGCAGATTCTGACTGCTGCTGACTGTCTGGGGCTGCTCTACTGCTGGAGAGTGGTTAACCTGAGCAAACATGACAGATTTCATATAGAGAATGGAGTTAGCATGTCTGTGTCAATGTCTATAGAGACAGATGATCCAAATGATGTCACCAGCACAAGATGGTAGATGACACCTGTATCCGGCTTTTGGCTCACTTTATGTACAGTGGGAGGAAGTGGAGGAGCATTGTCCATCTTTATTTACAGTCATTGGTCTGTGTCTGTGTGTGCGTGTGTGTCCTCACCACTGGTATCAGCTGTGACGTGGCAGCAGCAGGGTCTTTGTGTGAAACCAGCACAGAAGGGGCAGCAGCCGATGAGTGATCCTCGGTCTTCTCTTCAGGCTCTCTGAATAAACAGCAGATAGACCACAGAACCACATCAGTGTGACTGTTTACAAGTTCTTCCAAGCTCAAATCCATGGCGCCATATTTGATCAGAGATGGCACCAAATGTTCAGTTTCTGCGGGTACTTGAAGGCTGTATCCACAGAGGCAAACTCTCCTTGAGCATCTACTTTGCCAGAAATAAAACAGAAGAGGATTACAGCTTCCAAAATGAATAACTTCATGGTACCACGACCATGTCAGCCAGCAGATGCAAATGAGGGAACAAACACCACCAGCACCACCCACACACACTGCATCCCGAAGTGAATTTACTTGTCAAACAGCTGCAGGTGGTTTTGCGCAGGCTGGAGGGACGTGCTCGGTGTGCTGGAAGCAGGGGTGGCGCCTGCCACTGTGAAAGGAGCACCACACACCTGAGGCGACAACGGCCTGTCTGCAGCCTGTGAGCAGTGCACGAGCGGGTCCTACAGAAGAGCACAGCAGCGATCAGAATGTGACAGAACAAGCAAGAGAAGAAGGGCAATTTCAGGGCAAACTTCTAGTCGAGGCGTGAGTAATTACAAATAACATCTACACAAGAAACATGCACATTTCTTGTCAGTTTATTGTCCTTTCTGACAGTTGTCTCAATGGTTTTTTGCTCTGAAAGCTGACAAAGATCTGATTGTGAAAAGAAAACAGTAATTACTCTGTTTGCTCCTGAGTCACAGAGGCACTGTGCTGTGCTTTCTTTGAAACTCATCATTATGAGACTCACCTGCTGGCTGCGGGCTGACTGGTAAGGCTTCGGAGGCTGGCTCGGCACGGTGCGAGGTGGCGGGGCGGGAACAGGGCTCGGCGTCGGGGTGGGATTTTGGGATTGGGAGGTACCACACCCTCCTCTCAGACTTTTAGTGTGGCCTCGCTCTTTCTTAAAAGTGTTCACAGCCTGTGTGGGTAGAAACAATAATGGTCAAACAAATCATTTTCTTTCACCCACATCCACACATATTTCCCATTCGTTTGTCAATTCACCTGTCTGAGAAATTTATTGGCTATCAGGGTATCAGGGGAGACATCCGATTGGCTACAAGTGGGGCAGACATGTTCCTCTGAATCCAGCAGGGTGGTGCGAATACCTGAGACACAGATGGTTGGAAAGGAAATATCAGAGTGAGGAACAAACACAGCACCCTTAGAAGTGTAAATGTGCTAATATTAACAATGGAACAGCTTTAGCAGCTATCGTTTGTATTAACCTTTACATACTTTATGTGTTTGAATAGTTACACATTTAATTATTCAGAATCTTAATCAGTTATAGAGTTTAACAGGTTCTTTTATCTTGGAAGTTACCAAGTAAAGCAGAGGTTCTTTAAAGCACAGCAAGTACACATACACTAAGTTTATCTATGTGTGTTTATCTATGTGTGTGTGTGTGTGTGTGTGTGTGTGTGTGTGGGTCAGACTCTCACAGTCATCACAGTAGCTGTTTCCACAGCAGGGTATGACCACAGCGTCGCTCAGCAGGTCATGACAGATCAGACAGAGGAGTTCGTCGGGAACAGGATCCTCCTTGTCTTCTGACTTGGGGGGCTGCTCCTCAAACGGAGGCTTCTCCTTCTTGCTAATGGCGTACGCCTTACTACAGACAGACAGGGATTCACCTTTGAGTTCTATGTGTTTAGCAAATGCCTTTAACCAGAGTGACTTTAAATGAGAAAGTTGGTGATGAGATAAAGTTGGTGCTTATAAAGTTTTTCAAAGTTATCCAGGCCACAGAATATCTACAAGGGTTTTGCCTCTGCAGGTCTGCAGCAGTGAATCTAGTTGCTTTTGACTCAGCATATTTAAATGGTTCCTGTTGCTTGGCTTTGCCTCAGATATGATAAATTAACACCAGTAATTATTTAGCACAGGATCTTAAAACAAGTGTAATAATTAACTTTCAAGTGACCAAAACATTTCAAAGGGCAGGGGGTATATCTAGGAGCGTGGCAACATTTTTAGTGATTTAAGTACTTTCAGGTGGGAGGTAACAGTGAAATGCTTGGTTATGTTTGTCACGCATTCTTCTCTTCTCAGTTAGATGAGAAGATTACGACCATTCTCAAGTCTACATCTTAACTATACTGGCTACTGCCAGCAGCTGGTTAGCTTAGCTTAGTATAAAGGCTAGAAACCAGATGTGAATTAGTGAGCCTTAGGGGTGCTACTTGGTGGAATGTGTTACCTTTGGACAGGTTAGCGTATTCCTGTCTTAATGCTAAGCTAACAGCCTGTTGGCCATAGCCTTACATTAAATGGACAGATATGAAAGCGGTATTGATCTTCTCATCTACTTCTCAGAAAAAAAAAGGCTAACAAGTGAAATTCCCAAAAAGCCAAATCATTGGTTTTAAACAAAAGACACACAAACATCGACTCTTTTGTCTCACGCATGTATGGCAGGGATGGCGTAATGTCCACAGTTGGTCATCATGACTCCCTTTATGTTGGGATCGTCCACCTCCACCATGAAGGAACGAGGGATGCCTGTGCTTTTCTTCAATCTCAGAGGGGCCTCGGAACTTTTATCTTGCTGTCAAACACACACGCACCGACATTTAATGTTAGGCTTACAGTCAACACTTAAGTACACGTTGGCACACGCAAATAAGTCTGGTAGTGGATAACAGAAAGGCTAAGACAAACAGAAACTGCCTCGCTTGTTCTGCTCTTACCCCGCTGGTGGGACAGTTCCTGATGTGGTGTCCAGCAAGTCCGCAGCGATAACAGGTGTAGTTCGCTGGAAGAACAGCACCAGACTTCTTGTTGTAACTAGAGAGAGAGGAAAAAAGATTAAAATTTATCAAAAAGCAGGGAGACTGAAAGCGAATGAAAAATAAATAAAATATATATGGGTGGGGGTGAAGATGGAGCAAAGTAGTGAAAGTCAAGAGAGAAAAAGTGAGATCAGAGTATGGAGAGACAGAATTTAAGAAAAGGAAAAGAACAGGTGGAGAGAGGTGCTACGAAGACAGAAATGGGGATGAAGGAGATTTGAAAGCATTACAGAAGTGACTCACTTCATGGAGTCAAAGGTGCACTGATTTAAGATGACTTTGAGCTTATCCTCCTCTGGCACATCCGCGTCAGCTAGGTTGGCCATCTGCATGTACACACACACACACACACACACACACACACACACACACACACACACACACACACACACACACACACACACACACACACACACACACACACACACACACACACACACACACACACACGAGCATCAGTGACTCACATGATTCATGGTAAGTATGTAAAAGCTGGATAATGAAGAAAAGAAAGGCGAGCATACCTTGGAGAAAAGGCGTGTGGCTCTGGAGGAACTCTGACCATCCATCTGTTAGAGTTAAACATAAAATCAGTTTCACTGATGAAGTGGCGAAAGCCTCCAGGCTACATGTCTTGGGAGATGATTGAGAGTTCAGTGTTTATATCTATTGGAAAAGAATCACTTTGAAGTTTGACCACAAGACACACATACACGTTTTCCTCTGTTTGTCCTGATAAACTTAATGCTTTAATCCTGGTACCACTGGTGATTTCCACGGTAACACAGGAATAACCGCTCTATGTCAAATTTCCACTTTCATAACCTTTTGAGGGGAGATAAAATTGACAGCAGCACCCAGCAGTGATTTTCATACAGAGTGGACAACAAATGTCTGTCCTCATCCCAGGATTACTGCCTCAGCACCTCCTGCCAACTCAATTCTCATCCTTCCAAACTTGCTACACTGAAAATGAAGAAGCCAACAACATAAAGCTCCCCAGGAAAATTCACCTGTCAAGGCAGCATTTTGTTGGATAAAAAATGTCTTTCCTCTCACGTCTTAAGTCTCCCTTAGTGCTTCCTATCGCCTCGGTTCTTTCTTGTTTGTACTGGGTTTGTTCCACTGATGTGCAGGAACAGATAAGGCAGAGGTTGTCAAAGTGTGGCCAGCGGGCCAGTGGTGGCCCGCAGAAACCTTTTGTTTGGCCTCCTGAACTTGGAGAAAGCTACTGGATGCATGGCAACTACTGGCATCTCGCGAGTGTTGCAGGTGTTAAGTTCTGTCATCAATGCTAGCGCTGTTAGCTAAAGTTAGCAATTTTGGTGGACAATTTGGCAGCTTAATGTGGACACCACCTTGATAAAAACGCTGTATGGTTGAGGAGGAGGTTTCAGGAACAATGGATCAACTCTTACTTTGTTGCACCTCAGGGGAACTAAAGAAATCTGCCTTATCTGAAAACAGGTGCTCAAGACTTTGAGTCTGTCTGTCTGTCTGTCTGTTGGTTTGGTCCAGACAGAAATATCTCAACAACTACTGAACGGACTGCCATGAAATCTAGTAGACATTCACGTTGCCTTCCACAGCCTCAGCTGTGTTTAGTGCTAGTTACCAAATATTAGCATGCTTCCAAGCTACACTAGCATATTGAACATGGTTAGCATTATACCTGCTTAACATCAGCATGTAAGCATTGTCACTGCGAGCATGCTAGCACGCTGACATTAGCATTTAGCTCAAAGCACAGCTGTGCCTGAGAACAGCCTCAGTGGTTGCAGACATAAGCAAATGATAACAGCACGTGTTTTTGGATTACTTCCAGTCTGTCAGCTTTGCTACATTTACAGATTTTACTCGTGAGTCAGTGAGGATCAAGTATTGGGACTAGTGATCTTTATATTGACTCATATTTAACAAGATTCAGAAAAACCTTGTGCAGCCAAATATACACACATGTATTCATACATAATAAATATAATGCATTTTAAAGCTTAAAGTTGCCACTTCAAACCTCAATGCTTTCATTTAAAATCCAGTGTGCTGGAGTAATATGACTGCGTCACATAATAGTGTTGATGGCAGTATGCCAGACCTTCATGCCTGGTTTTAATAAAGCTCAGCCAAATCCAATTAAAGAGGCTATCAATTGTGGGAATGTAGGATTCAGTGTTTCTGGAGCTTGAGCCATACTGGGGACTAAAAGTCAGGATATCTCTGCCTCTGCCACCTTGATTGTAACCCTTTCTAAGATGTGGATTTTCTGATTCCAGTCCGTGTACCATTATTTTTCAGCTCAAATTGTCTTTGCTGAAAGGGAAAAATGTGGACATGAGATTTTAACCATCGATCAACGTCCAATCCTGACAGATACAGATGGCCCCCCAGAAGTGTGTTATCAGAGGTGACATATCAACCGTGGGTGCGTATCAGCGTCTTTCTCTCCAGTGAAGTCAAACACATAATCAATACATAAGACAGCTTCATACAAACGACTTTATTGATAGAAAAAGACAAAACTGTAGTCCAACAGACTCAAAGCACTAAGAAGAGTGGCAGACACTTCTCCTACTGAGAAACCAGAGACAAAATCAGGTCAGGTCAGTGCACTCTAATTCAGACTGCAGCAAGTCAAAGCCTTTGAGACGTGTTTGAGTTAGTTTACAGGGTCATAAACAAACCTGCACTACAAGAGTTCAGCATAAAGGAACAACGGAGAGGGTTTAAGAGAGGTATTCCTCCTTGTTTTCATTAAAGATAAGACACTATAAACGCAGCCTGAAGAATATAATTATTGATGGTTCTTTCTCTGAAGTAAAAGAGGTTCTGGTGATATTCCTGCGTAGGTTTTATCTCAAATTCTTCGAAGACATTCATATCTTGACTGAATTGGAAGAGTTTGCTTGGCGTTAAGTGCAGAGTTCTCTGTAGGTTTAGATTATCCTGGTGCTGGATTATTCATTTTGACACATTCAACTCCGGATCCAATCCTCTCTGGGCACTGACTAAGAGCCAATACACTAATTAAAAAAAAAACTGCCTTGAATGTAATTTAAAGTCTTAGATCTGCACAGGCGGCACGGCTATTAAACGAGGCTAAGATGCTGCAAAAAGCTAAATGTAAGAGGAAATATCTTAAATCAATGCAATATATGCTCGTTTTTAATCTTTTACATCAGGGCGTTTCACCCGTTACAAGCTTTTTTTCCTACTTAATTATCCGAATACGATATTAGAAGCTCTTACTGAGACTTTATTTCTGGTTCTGGGTAACTTAATGCTTGAAACCAGAATTTCTAGAATTGTGAAGCTGTTTGAGCGACACTGACGAGCACAAAACTGCTCTGCTGAAAGCAGAATTTCTTTGTATCCAGACAAATGTACTAGTTTTCAGTCTGGCTGCACTACTTTTCAGATAACTGTGGGCTCTTTGAGACTTACTTTCAATATACTCAATACCATTGTTTTTGTTTGTTTTTGCGGGGTAAAACATGCGTGTACGCCTCCAAATGCTAACGATATCTGTGCGAGTGCTGCAGCAGCTCATGGAGAGGAGACTTCTGGACAATGATTGCCAGCAGTGCCAGCATCATAAGGCAACAGTTGGGTTTATCAGCTGTGAATAGCTGGCCTGCATGATAAGGTCTGACCCGCCCGAGCAGCTCCCCACACTGACAGATAGATACTGAATGATCTTCAATAATGAACATTGACTGGTGACACAGCGGGTGGTTAAATTAACAGCTGAGAGCTTTTATTAGAGGGAATAGACACACAGTCTTTATGGCTATGCTTGTGGTTAAGCATATAGCCTAATTAGTCTGTAAACTTGTATACAGTTGAACTGCAAATACAACTTTTATTTTTTTATTCATTTATGGTTATTGTAAAGTGGGATTCATCTAAGAGCAGCAGCTCTTTGTAAATCAAATACTGAGCACCACTTCTGCTTTGCAACAGGAACTTAAGCTGCAGTAGAGGAAACCGAGATTTTCGATCATTTAGCTTGTGGTCTCATTTGTTTAAACCAACCGTAGCATAAGTGTGCGCTCACCTAATGTTTAAAGACAGACATTTGGCTTTGTTAGTGATGTGTGTGTTTAGTGGAGCTGCAGGAAAAGAAGTGCAGTGGGATTTGATTTGGTTACGTACTGCTTTGACGGCCCCAGAGGTGTGATGAAGCTGGACGTCCGACCGCTCACTGAAACGAAAAGAGGAAATCATGTTTAAGCCAGTCGTCCGGGATAATTCATCTCTCCAGAAGCAAAGACTGGTGATGAAATTACCAACGTTTTTCTTCAACCAAGAAGACATTTTACTTGCACAACTTCACACAGACAATATCCTTCCATTTTAACACACTTAACCCGCTGAACGATCAAATGGGGGTCCAAAAATGGCAGCGACATCCACAAAGAGCCACTTTTAACATCTCAAGTTTAAAACCGAAGCACTGTGAAGGCGAGGGAATGACCGAGAGTTAGTTTGCTGCATTTAATCTTGTGCGCAGAGCTACACCACTCTGTGGCCCTCATACCTCTCCACCCGTCTGCATGCTGCTGACGGGGCTAATCACATGACCACCAGCCTGTTCCAGTGAGGTCTTTTCCTGCTTTCCATGCATAAAACCAACCCCACCGCTGGCTCTCCTGTGTAAGCCTGACTAATATCTGAGTAATCCCTGTTGAACGTCACCACGGAGTTACAGCTCTACTCTCGTCATTTTTCCTGTGAGCTTATTGTATCCTGGAAATGCGAGACATGTATTCTTCACGAGGGTGTTCAGAGCATTGTTTTCTTCCCCACTGTGGTCCTCTACCTGCAAACACACGCTGCTGCTCAAAATAAAAACACACCTACATCATGTTAATCTAATAAGAGCCTCTGATCTAGGACATTAACTGTGCAGAAGACGACAAAATGAAAACATAACATCCTGAACCAAGTCTGTTTTTATATGAAAACGATCTAAACTCAGTGAGCGGCTGTACAAGCCAACACTCCATTAGCGACATCAGTAAACATGGACGTGCAGGTGCCAGGTGGCGGCTCTTGGTCGCAGACGTTGCAGTGGCAGGTATTCAGCTACAGCACGAGCTGGACCAAATAACAGGACACTTACACATTGTGGGTCTTGCTGTTGGAGCTGGACTTGGGTCTGATGATGGGGATTCTCCTCACGATGACAGACGAGCCTTTGTGGATTTGACCTTCATCATCTGTGTACTCTGATGGGGACAGACGGAGAAAGTTCATCGTCATCAGAGCATCGCTCATCTTTAGGGTTACTGAGATTTTCTTCTTGACAAATCTACGGCTGCACTTGAAGATTCGTTTCATTATCGCTCAATCTGTTTTCCTGATTCACTGATTAATCCAAAGATAATCAGTTTACTATCATACACAGGTGGTCTTAAAAAGCCAACATCTGAGTGGCTGGAACAAGTGAAATATTGGCCTTTTTGCTTAAAAAACAGCAAGTTTCTGTTGATTGGCTACTATCAACTGTTTGCTGTTTAGCTCTAGATATACATGTAATTGCTCGTGGATGATGTCCGTGATACAAAATGCTTAAATGCGATTATTCACCTTTTTTAAGCAAGAAAATAAAGACTGAATATTAATTTTACAGCCTGAGCCCATGCTCTTTCATTACTCCCAATCACTGACTTTTACTTTCTTTTCTCCTACAAAGCATCTCATTTTGCAGTGGAAAATCATGCAGCATATGATGGGTGTTCAGATCTTATCTGTAGGATATTGACTCATTATAGGCAGTTCTTAGAAGTCATGATTATCATGTTTGACCTGCAAGTCACTCCCGTTCCTTCTGCCTCCCTTTAATTTATATCTTGCCTTTATTGTAGCAAATTTTCATCACCAATGATCCCTTTATTGATGATCTTCATATGTGTGTGTGTCTGTGTGTATGTGGCTCCACTTTAGTCTTATGGTCATGACTTCTACCCTACCTTTGCTATTTTTATCCCACATCTCACGCTGGGACTTTTACATGCATGCCACCGATCCACCACCATCAGGCCGTTTAATGAAGGGCGTGAGGCGGCCATGCAGCAGGAATGTGGCCCATTCATTAGACCCTTTTGTCAGTGCTTGACTTTTCTGGACCCCCGTCGAGCTGAAAGAGGTGACGCAACCCTCTCAGCCGGGGCAGCTGTCAAACCTGGACCACGTGTTTTCTTCCAAAGTTCAAACAGCCAAGACAAACACACTCTCATCAGTCCAAACATATGTTTTGATTACCTTCTTGGGTCTGTGCGTTTATGATCTGCAGGTCGCAGTCCCCGGATCGGAGCTTCTCCCTGCCCATGATCTGCCTCTTCAGATCCCTCAGCGTGATGTACGGGCCGTCAAAAACCACCGTGTCGTAGCTGAGTTTGGAGGAGAATTTATAATGAACATGAGTCATGCTGAAATTAAACAAAATAACCCTGTCGTCCCACACTGACAGCAAAGCGACAGCTGTCACTTTTCCTGCGATGACAGAGAGCTTGAGTCGTGGTAGTTTCTATGGGAGTAACGTTACAAAGTTAGCAGCTGCTAGCCGGCTGCGTCGAGCGGCGGTGCTCTGTCAAGCTAGGTCGGTAATTAGCAACTGGGCGACAAAGTGGCGTTCACGGGATGACATTTCCCAGCGACTGGTGGAACAGCAGCGGGGACTCCAGTCAAAGCGCAACCAGTCCGTTTCGAGTCTAATGTGAACTTAAGTCCTGCTCTCAAGCCGAAGTGTCCGCTGACAGAAACCACCAGCTGTTTCCGCAGGCAACGGCTCGTCAGCACAGTGCACGCACCATCTGATGCTGCGTTCACGTGATCCCCGCACGCTCCAGCTTCTAAGCTTCTAAGCTTTTATCACGTCCCTTAAAATATATTGAGTTTATTTATACGGAGTGTAGATGTTTTGGAAAAGCCGCACTGTTTTAAATCCTTATGTGATCCAGGAATTGGTTGTTTTTCCATTATTTTTATTAAGCGTTTGCTATTTATGATTTGTCTTGTGATTGTTTTCATATGTTTTACAGTTTTTTATAAAAGCTTTGTCAACATATACCGTACCATTAATAGAAATGTCAGAATTGCGAAAGCGCATATGGGCGAAAAGACACGAATTAAAGTACTGCAAACAACACATACGTTTTAGTGTCTGACTTAAAGATAAAGTGACATAGTGTAAATGTTCTGCACAGTCGGAAAAAGAAAATATCTTAATGAAATTTCAGTGTATGACAATGAAAAGTTACCTAAAATATGGGACATAAGACACACAGCAATATAATTTAGCTTGCATGCCATGTTGAACAATAACATAGCCTACAACATAGTCTTACGTAGGCCTGCAAGAAGAAATAAGTCGACATCTACACAACCACTTAGATACACATTTATGATAATACCTGAAAACCCATAGGCCTGTGTCTTTTTTGTATGCTTTCGCATATCTATGAATGCTATTTTTTCCAAGTTTTCCCCCTGCACCTGAAGGCAGCATCCTGCCTCCACGCTCGGAGCAGTGCACCTGTTTGGACTCGGGACATCAGACAGGCTGCTCAAAGCAAACCAGGTTTTCACCCAGTAAACACTTAATAATGGCTTTCACTTGTCCAGCTCTTCTGTTGGAGATGTGACGCGTTGATATTTTTTTTCCATACTGCTTTGTCGTCCCATCGGCAACCAAGCTCACCGAGACTCAGGACCACAGAGGAAGCTTTTTTTTTTTAACCACAAAATTTCGGTGGAATTAAATTGTTGACTGCAGTTCTGTTGCTTGTGTCGCCTAAAAATCCACTAGATGGAGACACAGCATTAATTATGATGCTGGTGTGTGTGTGTGTGTGTGTGTGTGTGTGTGTGTGTGTGTGTGTCTGTGTGTGAACTGTACTGCAGTGTGTAGTCAGTCTGAGAGGTTCATATTCTGTCACCTATAGTCCCATAGCCATGGTAAAACATGCTTCATTGTCCTTGACTGACATACAGCTCTGTGTTAGCTGACTGTGTTATTTGGCCACACCGCACAGTCTGTGTGCAAACTCCTCTTCTCCAGCCTCGAACTGCCTGAAATGCAAATTCTTCATCAGCAATTGCATTGCAGTGGTTCTTAATATGTTTAGCACTTGTGATAAATTCATTTTGGATTTCTAGAATTGTCCTTTAAGCAATGATTTCACATTTTTAATTAGCTTTCTTGCCGTGTTCGATGAGAAAATCGACCCCACTCCAATGTTTGGTTGTTAAATGTGAAGGTGCAGCCAGAGGCCAGTTGGCTTAGCTTAGCATAAAGACTGGAAACAGGGGGAAACCGCTAGCCATCTACCAGCACCTCTAAAGCTCATTAATTAACATGTTACATCTCAGGTGTTTCAACACAGTGTAAAAAAGACAATTCGGCGTTAAACATGCGATACATCTGTCAGACTATTTCTTGGATGGGAGCAGTTGCCAGGCAACCAGCGAAACTCCAGAAAGTTACTGTTCCCAACCAAGAGACAGACTGTGCCCCAAACCACTCCGTTTCCTATACAGTGCACTTGGTTTAATGTCTACCATTTTTATTAGAGTGTCTGAATCAATCTGAGTGTGTAAATGCATTCAACAGCCTAGTCAAGACTACTCCATCTGACTCCTCAATCCTTCATCTGAGGTTTAAACAAATTATAATGCAAATCGTCGTTTATTTTGGCCGTCCAGGGAAAAAAGTTTGGGCACCCCTGCTCTATTGAGTAGTGTCACCTTTATGATCAAAGTGACAAGAAGCAACGTGCAGTAGTGCAAGAGCAAGAGGATCATAGAGACACTAGGACATTTCCATCATAATAATTCCTATAATAATCCGACAGTATTTCTATGATCATTCAGTAACATCTGAGCTGGTCAAAAGGTGAAATTTGCGCCCCAAGTCAGTCCTGTAAAAACCCTATCAGGCCACACATCTCCAACTGACTCCATGATGCTTTCAAAGACTCCATGTGTTCATTAATGAGCTTTAGAGGTGCTGGTAGGTGGATTAATTTACCTCGGGACAGCTGTTTCCAGTTGTTATGCTAAGCTAAGCTAACCAGGCTGGCTGTGGCTTTATACTATATTTACTGTACAGACATGAGAGCGGTATTGATCCTCTCATCGAACACCACCAAAAGCAAATAAGAATATATGTTGAACACATTTTGATAACGTTAAACGTTTATTTGCTATGTAAAAGAAAAAGAGGAATAGAGTTAAGTTAGCCTAGCTTAGCACAGGCTTGCTTAGGGAGGAAACAAGAGACAGTACCTGCAGAAAGCAGGAATCTTCTCTGGCACACACACACACACACACACACACACACACACACACACACACACACACACACACACACACACACACACACACAGAGGGAGGCCAGCTGATTGGCTGGATTCCGATAAATGGAGGGAGAGAAATGAGAGAGGAGAGGGGAGTGTGTGAGGAAGTGTCTTGCACTCTCTTACACTCTTACACTCTCTCTCCTGCCTGCTCTGCTCAGAGGAGGGATTTGCCCTATCTTCCCTGGCTTAGCACACCATTGTGAAAGCAGTGGGAGGATGGAGAGATGCAGAAGGAGAGAGAGGGAGAGAGGATGAAAGGGAAACAGCTGCTGCCTTTAAACTGATGTTCTTCTTATCGTGATACGATACAGGACATGTTCAGTGACTCAGCCATCAAAGAGCTGCTTGGAAACAATTATATCCTCAGCTTTATGTGTGTGGGTGTGGGTGCGCATGTGTCAATTCTGGATGGAAAATGACGTGTTTATCATAATGTATTACAGTGTTGGTGTGTTTATCGGTGGAAAGTTTGATTTACTAATTAACAATTATGACACTGTGAAAGTTTGATTCTTTATCTCATAAATCTGACTTGCCATGAGTATGTATTTTTCAGCTTTTAGCTATTTTAGCTATTGGAAATGGTCTTCCAGTACTGTGTATAGGTTCTGGTGATAATAGTGCATGTACTCAGTGATACCCATACTGTGTGTGCTTATATGAATTTTACTTTTCCATATGTTCCTGTGACTGTCTGACCATGTGGCCACTGAGAGACTGAAAGAGTACTAATGAATTAGTGAATAGGAATGAATACACCTTCTGCTGGTTGACTGATTTGATGTTAAGTTGACTGACTGACAGATGTGTAGCTGACTGTCCATTGGTCAAAGTTTATGCTTAAATGCCAAACCAGTGGAAAAGTGGCTGAATCTCTTCTGTCAGGACATGGCCTCATGTCGCTCTGTGGCATTTTCCGAACATTTGATTTGATTTTCTCCTTCTTTCTCTCATCCTCTCCTCCACCTTACACTCTCTTCCTCTTGTCTTTCTGCTTGAGCAGCGTTCACAGCTCCAAGGCTTTTTTTTCACACTGCAGATGGCCATAGTGTTACTCCACTCAAGGCCCATACGTGCGCGCGCGCACACACACACACACACACACACACACACACACACACACACACACACACACACACACACACACACACACACACACACACACACACACACACACAACATTGCTCTCCTTGTCAGTGACAATGGTTCAGAGAGCTCTTCACCGCTCAGTTTGCCCTTCGCAGAGAGCAGAAGTGTCTCTTGTCCTCAAAAGCTCAACTTGCTGAACATTCATCAACGCAGTCTGGCACTGATGACGATCTGATGCTTTGTGTCTTAGACAATGTGGCCTCAACAATCCACTAACATCACACGATGAAGGAAAAGTGTGTTTGGTGGAATTTTCTCTTTGGCTTTCCTCTGACTTTTCATCGAGTGCCACCATCAGGTCAACATTTCAATTCGTCCAGTAATTTGGTTTAAGGCCAAATTCCTGCAAAAGTAATGACATTTCTGTCAGCCACAGGTGTACCTTGTGTGCTAATTAGCAGATGTTAGCATGCTAAACTATGATTGTGAAAATGGTAAACATTGTACCTAACTAATATCAGCAGGTTTGGTCATAGGGAGCACATTAGCATGCTGATGTTAGCATTTAGTGTAAAGCATTGCTGCACCTAACTTAACAGACACACTAGCCTTGCTGTAGACACTTGTTATCCTATAAGCAGCTGGCTGGTTGATAAATGAGATTTTCAGCGGGGAGTTTCATGGTAAATTCTGTGCCCCAAGATGTGCATCGACAGTTTAATATGAGTGTAATTTAAGGTAGTATAATATGCATGCTGTAAGCACTGTGGGAAGAGTTATGGAAAGGTTAACAGGTGCTAAAAAGGCAGATTGCTGGAGCAACTTTCACATAAAAATGACTGGTCTTTTTTTAACACCAACATGTTAAATTTCCGGAAAATTATAGAGTGAAGTGTCCTTAAAGCAGTAAAGTTAAGTGTGAAATATATATGTGCATTTGATCTCAAACAACAATTACACAGTGCTCCAAGTACAGCTACACTGACAGATGTTAGAAAGCACGTGCACTCACACATGCACATAGAAAAGGAAACGCACATGCACACATGCTTTCATCAACGTGCAGACAAACGCTGTACAACAAAAGAAACACATGCACACAGACATCAAGGTGTTTGTTGCATGTCTCTAGTGAATGCAAACACTCACTCTCTCTCTCACACACACACATTGGTGGATTGGGTACAACCAAACCTGCAAAGCCCATGCCAGCTCACTTCGCAGAGCACACACCCACAACTCACCCATGGATAGATAGATAGATAGATAGATAGATAGATAGATAGATAGATAGATAGATAGATAGATAGATAGATAGATAGATAGATAGATAGATAGATAGATAGATAGATAGATAGATAATTAGGACATCAAAGCTGACAGCCACTCTCCCTCAGAGCCTCATTCTGTCACAAACAGCTGTTATAGCAACATCCAACTGGGACACAAACACACCCAAACACAGACACACACTGACACTTGTATTTGTGTGAAACACTAGGAGCTCGCCTGGTGCAATTCACAAATGCATGTCACATTGCCAGATGTGTGTGTGTGTGTGTGTGTGTGTGTGTGTGTGTGTGTGTCTTTGAGTCTGAAAATCATAACATCTTAGATATGATTAACTCACTGCAATGACCTTCAGTATTCAGAACAAATTGACTTCTGCATGGATTCCTGTTTTATTTTTAGAGTACATAGAGGTAAGACATTACTGTCTGATACAGCACTATAAAATAATCTGATGTGGGATTCCTGCTGGGAAATGCTCAGTGTCTTTTATGGGCTATTAGCATAAGGGGCCATTTTCTCTTATTGGGCCAATGGAGCTGAAGAAAGCAATTACTACAGTACCATACTGCTCGATAGGAGGGTGGGGTTTCAAAACAGAAAAATGTGGCAGAGGGGAAAAACGGCTAAGAGGATCACAGAGAAGAAAAAAAGCCAGGGCCAGGGTGAAAAGGGGAAAAAGGAAAATGGAAAGATCAAACGTGGGCGATGGTCACAATATCTCTGCGCAACAGAGGAGATGAGCAGCCGGGGAGATTGAGTGACAAAACGGCACATATAAAGACAGTTAAGAGGAACAAAAGCAGAGTGGCAGCCAAGCCCAGTGTGGCAGAGAGTCTCCCATAATCCCGTCATCCACTCTAATCTCTATGACGACGACGCAGAGCTCCATCGCTGACGTCACAGTTATGAATATTCATCAGGTGAATCTGAGCTCTCCACCGAATCCTCCCTTCTCACATTACATACTCGTGTGGTCGTGCTGTTGCACTATATTCTGATAATATACATTAGCAGATCTGAAACGAATCAGGGTACATATATGACATTTAAGCACAACCAAAGTAAAATCACACATTCTGAAGCAAATATCAAAACACATGCTATCATACTGATGATTTTACTATGGGTTCGTGGTGATGCTAGAAAAGAACTAGTTCATACAACATGCTGTCTCACCATGAGGGCTCAAGTGCATTTTACTAACAGACAGTATTTTCTCAGAGGCACTCACAGCACACTTATTTGTGAGTATGGAAAGTGACAGAAGCAATTGTGTGAAGAATGAAAAAGGAGAACTTGGGAGAGAAGCTCTGGTAGAATTTGCTTATGAAACATGCACTGCCTATTCTTGGAAGTGTTTCAACAGCACGTAGGTGTCCTGTGAGTGTTCGGGTCACGGATAAACAACAGGAATGATCGGGTCATGGTGACCTAACACATTTGCAATAACAGGATTACAGGATGTGAACTTAAAGTGAGCCATTGTAATGTTGAGAACGACGACTGGCATCCTCCCAGAGTAAGTGGGTGTTGGTCATGTCAGCAGAAGCCCCGCGTGGGTGTATGCATGTCTGCAAAAGTATATAAACGAAGGGCAGACAAGATATGGGGGGACTTTGCTGTTGAACATCTGGATGTGTGAGCTTTAGCTGTCTGTGCTGCACCTTGTTGTCTGTCATTTCTCTCCACAACATAATTGGCATTGTCGGCAGGATTGAATAAGAGGTCAAGAGGTGACTGTGCTGTGTCTCTGCACAGAGTGACAATATAAGGTAGACGACATTTGATTCTCAGTTTGTAATGTGATTGTGCTGTGTGGTTTTCTGTTTGCTTTTGCCTGTGTGTGAAAGGGCGCCCTGATGTGTGTATGTGTTTGTGTGTGTGTGTGTGTGTGTGTGTGTGTGTGTGTGTGTGTGTGTATTTACTTTGTGTATAAAAGAGAAAAAGAGAAACTTTCCATTATTGCCCATCTTTCTTCTTTCTCTCTCGACCAAGCCTGACTTATTATGCAAAACTGTCATAACAGCCTGTATTATGCCTGAAGTAAAATCTTATTTGACAGTGAAAAATTAAAATACAAATTTCATTGTTTTAATCTTTAAAAATTAACAGAAGATTGGGACCTGCTGAGTGAGAGTTAAGAAATATAATTAAAGTCTGGTTGCTCAATTTTTCGCCGTTTTTAGCTGGTTATTTGAACAACTGACTTCACTTCCAACATCCAGAGCACATTAAAGAGGTTCAGAAAATTTCCAAGGAGTGGGAGACTATAGGACTAGAAACAGCTTGGCCAAAAGAAGGCACATTTGATGTGAATGTGTATGAAAATATGGAGCTTTGAATAACAGACTACAAACCAAATGAGAAGAGTAAGAAAGAAAACAGAATTAGAACTAGAAATAATAAATTTGTTCAAAAGAGAAGGTCAATGCTACAAAAACAAATTAAGAGATGGCCTCAGCGAGCTAAGAAAAAAGAAGGCAAGAACGGAATAATTCAGTCATTTAGGAAGAAAAAATATAGATGACTGTCATAATAATGTCTGAGACAAGAAGACAGAAACAGCTGGATCAAATAAAAGGAGCCAACAGGGCGATAAAGTTTATGATTTCAGATACAGACCAAACATACGGCCCTCGTGTCGAGATGACAGGAACAGAACGACAGACAGAAACAGCTGAACAGAACAAACAGAGTGATGAAACCTATGATCTTAGATACAGATCCACCTGACAGATATACTGATCCTGTTCAGTTTCCAGTTTTGACAAAGGGTTTTTTCATATAGTGGCAAACGCTCGACGTTGTGGGGTTGATCTCTAGACTGCCTGACATTTCAGAGTTTTAAGCTGGACTAGTTACAGCGATCTGGTGTCAGACCTCCTCCCTAGAAGAAAAGGTGAATCCTGATGTCATACAAAAGAAATCTGCAGGTGTAAACTTCTGTATCCGCGTCTGCCAAGATGTTCATTGTCCAGGGTCCTCGCTGTCCAGGCAGCCATCACAGTAAAAACGTTTCAGTCCTTTGAAGGAAACTCAGCTGTTTAATTTGAATTACTCAAAAGGCCTGAACAGGTATCATTTGATCAGCAGCTCCTGCAACACTCTCTGTGAACAGATGCAGACCACATGATGTGGCGCACGGATGCATGAACACTGCACATGAATGATGCAGCACGCTCACGGGGATGCAGGAATACTATCAGATGTGTCATTTTCAATCACAATCTGATCAGAAAAAGTGACAAATAAACAGAGAGCAACCCATACGCACATGTATTTGTATGTGCATGCACGCTCCAGAAACACTCGCAGTCCTCCACATGCTCTCCTCTCTTTATCTCCTCCAAACACCTCAAATCTGGCACATCCTCCAGTCTCCTCATTAACTTTCTCCTCTCTTCAGGCATCTGTGGGGTGGCAGTGGAGATAAGCAGAGGAGTTATCTATCGGACAGCTAAATCAGAACAGTTGACACAGCACAGCTGATACACATCTACTGTGTGTGTGTGCGTGCAGGTGCAGGGAGGACTGTGCACACTATACGAGTATGTTTTCTCATCAATTTATGTTGGTGTGTGGTGTTTCTGATAAAGATCTGATGTGTTGGTTTGTCAAAAAGACCACCAAAATATAGGGTTATCTGTGTGTGTGTGTGTGTGTGTGTGTGTGTGTGTGTGTGTGTGTGTGTGTGTGTGTGTGAGAGAACAGATCACACAGCTACACGTCAAACATTCACATACACACATTCCAATACAAAATGAACTCACCACAGGCACTTTGAAAAGGTGACTCTTTATTTTCTAATTATTATACTGTATATAATATTCTTTCTCTCTAGATATAGGTAATCATATTTATACCATGTAAGTAAAAGTGTGCTTTTATTCACAGCATGTGTCCGTGTCAGACCGCTGTTAGTTGGAGGTTTACATTATAAAGTATACAGTGAAACTGGCTGGCAGGTATGTGTGTGTTTGTGTGTCTGTGTGCCTGTATATGTGTGTGTGTGAGCTGTGTTATACAGTCAGTGTGCCTGTGTATAGAAAGACAAATGTGAGAGCCAGCATGTTTCTGCATGCATGCGTGTGTGTGTGTGTGTGTGTGTGTGTGTGTGTGTGTGTGTGTGTGTGTGTGTGTGTGTGTGTGTGTGTGTGTGTTGAGGACTAAGTATCTCATGATCGGGCTCAGAGGTATGGAGCAGGATTAAAAGCTGCCCATTGACACAGATGTCAAAACAACTGATCAACCTTTAAACACATCACCCATCAGCTACATCTTTTACGTATTGTTAAGTTATGAGCCACGTTTTGGGAGGGACTTTATCCGCTGATGCTACTTCAGGTTCCAGCTGCGCGTTCGTCTGTAGGCTTTCATTCTTCACTTTCACCACAGAGTAATGGCTGGTTGTTATGGACTCTCCTCATCTTCTGAATAATTTGACCTCAAAGCAAACTGCTACAATGCCTGCAAGACAGACACTCCCTGAAAGAAAATAAATAAAAACCTTTTTCCTTTTCGCCAGGTCATTGCTACACGTATAATAAACACAATACTAATAAAATATTCAAGTTTACTTTTACCAATATTCTGCATCTTTTACTTTGACTTTTGCTCCATCTTTGTCAACTGAGAACTACATAATAAATGAAATTGTCACTAACTTCTCCATCTCTTCTCCTGAGTTTATGTTCTGGCATTTGTTTTCTAACAGTCCTTGGGTCAGTTTGAAATGGACAAAGTCAGGTGACAAGCATTTACCACTGAAACTGTTTGGATTTTTCTGTATGCTACTTTAAACAAGAGTATACAGCCATCTAGCAGCTCGGTGAGGCTGCACAGTGATGCTTCAGCATGCTAAAATGCTCACAGTGTCAATGCGAACATCAACATGTTGTCTTTCTAGACATGTTGGCATGCCAGCATTTGTTAATTAGCAGTAAACGCAAAGTGTAGCTAAGGCTAATGTAAATTAGGTTTGCAGGCATTTGGTCATGGACTCAAATATTGGATAAATAAAAACTTTGACCTGATGATGGTGCTAGATAAAAAGTTATGGGATCACCGATATATTACAATTTGTCCTGAGGAAGATGTGAGTGTCTGGGCATAATTTCATGGCAATTCATCCAGCTGTCGAGATATTTCAGTCTGCACCAGTCTGGCCACCATTGTCATCCATATAGCCATGCTGCTATGGCTAAAAACCCTCCAGTCTGTAATTATACCAACATAGTGACTGCTCTGTGCTGCTTTCAGTGGCCTCTGCCTGTTAGCCTGACTCTACCCATTACAACTTGGCTCAGTAGAAAGTGATGGGCAATTTAGTCTCTTTGGGGCATGGCTTCCTCGGATGGGAGCTTGATCTGAGTAGTGATCCAATAGAAGTAGATCACATGTTGGAACTGGTCTGAAAATCTAATGCGACTTTGTTGGCAATATCAATAAAAAATGATCTCAGTAAGAATGTGATCATCTTTTTTCTACTCGTGATTTCACCCATTACTGCTAAACACCTGTTCAGGAAGAAGAAACCTTTAACGTGTACTGTTGCTATACGGCTCATAAGCAATTTATACAAGAGGGAGCCTGAATACACCTGATGCAGAGCGAAACTCTGGGAGCCTGGTGAAACATCCTGCCATTTTGGGCCTTTCATCCTTGGTCAGTCAACCATGGCGGCCTTGGATATGTTCTGCATGTAAACAACACTGCCTGAACGCGGGGCTTGAGGCGAAAACCGTAAAAAGCAGATTTTAATCTCTCTGTACTTCCTGTCAAAATAATACATGTAAAATGCTAATAGCTAAAGGGCTAAAGACTGGCACAAAAAAACAGGAAATTGCTTTAATAGTCTGGAAAACAGGCTTAATAGACGCTGAGGCCAGAATTATTCTAAAATTAATGGCTGCTATTTTAATCATAGGCTCTGTTTAGGGGACTTGTGTTGGAAATCAGCAATTTTCCATGTCCAGAATCTCTCTGTATATTGTCCCACATCAACAACAACCATTTTCTAATTGGTAGAACAAGCGGTACAACCTTTAACTTCACCTGAAAGAGAAAACACAGTCACGAAAAAGCTGCTACAGTATAAAGAAAAACTCATCAACGCGCTGGTTTTACAAGTGAGACCACGCGAGGAGAGTTTTCCCTTTTCTTTGTCTGATTTCAGGAAGCTTGAGAACACGAGGAACAGCTACACCAGGGTGTGCCGATTCAAGACCAGCTGTCATTAGGGATTCGATAGATTATTGTCTATCGCGCTAAGCCCCCTCTGCTGATCCTAAATCAGCCTCACAGGCAGACACGATAAGTCAGGTCTGAACAGCAAATGTGTCAAAATAAATAGTCCAGTCAGACCTTTGAAATAAAAAGTTCCTTCTTCCCACGTAACATAAACTCTGTATTATTTGTTGGTAATACACAACATCCAACAGAAACTGCTGACTCCAAAACAGTCCTTGTGTTTTGTATGGCTGCGTCTGCTGAGAAATGATTGGGGCAGTTAGCTCTAAAACTGATCCCAGCGCAACCGTTACAGGTCGTGGGAATGCAGAGGTTTTACTGGAAGCCCCATGGCTGATCTGGGAGCTGTCTGAAGGCAGGACAGGCAGGCACTGGGTGCATGGGTGAGGAGAGGCTAACTGAACACACACACACACACACACACACACACACACACACACACACACACACACACACACACACACACACACACACACACACACACACACACACGTGAATATTAACACACACAAACATGCAGGCACATAACTCCACCTGTAAGCTCTCCTCACACAGTAACCTTGTACGTGTTAGTGTATGCGTGTGTGTGTGTGTGTGTGTTGTCTGTGTGCGATTGCAAAGTGTAGAGTGCTTATAGCATGTGTTTGTCTCAGAACTATTCCATTAAATTCACATTTCTAAAACAGTTCTTCTGGTCCTCCGTGTTCGATTAGCTGGCTCAGTGTACTTGAAGTTCCATTGAGGAGCGACACATCAGTGACAGAAACAGTTTGTAGTTTTTCTCCCAAAGAAACACGTACAATATTTTTTTTTTTCCAAACATAACACAGTGATTTTTCTTTTAACAGGACACACGTATCCCCACACCACACTGGGCAAAGCTGAAGCTGTGAGTGTGTGTTTCTGTGCATGTTTGTGCATAAAGAAATGTGTGTGTGTGTGTGTGTGTGTGTGTGTGTGTGTGTGTGTTTGTGACCATTAACAAGTGTGTGTTCCTATGTGTTATGTTCTTGTGTTTCTATACTTATGAGAACTTATATCCCACATTATTCTTTGAAAAAAGAAAATAAAAAACTCCTATAAAATAAGAAAATGTTTAAGGGTTTGTTGTAGATTTAAGAGTAAATTTGTACTTAGATATTGATAAGGATGCAAATTTAGTCAATTAGTCAACCGATTGATATTCTCATTGGTCGTTATCTTAATCTGCTAAATATTAAATGAAATTTCGTTGCGATATCATCACTTCATCTCCTTGGGAGCATCACATTGCCTTGATGTGTTAAATTGGTTTCAATTTGAAGTTGCCGGCAGAGCACCTGGACAGAGGACATGTTCATGGACCCACAGTGAAAAGGAAGAAGGTGAGATGTAATTGCATGTGTGTCCCTGTTAAGGTTCATGATTTCGAGATACTTCTCTAATTTGCAATTATGTGTGATTTGATTTCGTTGATCAGGACACACTGGCAGTTATTGGAGTTGCCTCGCTCTACAGTAGGTGTTAAGGAATACACAGAAAAAAAACAAAGAAAAACTACAGGCAGCAGAACGTTTGCCTGTAGTGCACTGGGTCATTCAGTCCTCAGAAGCGTAGAAACCTTACATTGAATGCATGTATGTTTGTGTATTGCACTTTCTCGGTTGAGTGTCCCGCTGAAGCAAGTGACCTCCGGCACCAGTGAGGTGAGGTTAATGTCCACGAGAGATCGTCTGAGCGCTCCACTGTCTCTTTTCCCTCCTCCTGTCAGAGGCTTCAGATGTGATCAAAACAACACAATCTCACAAACCACATCAAAGTAGAAAATGAAACTAGAATAATAGAATATTACAAAGACTACGATCCCTGCTTCCCAACTCTGCTCCCTTCGATCAACCCACCCCCCCATGGTTAATAACTATAATATGTGTCAGAGTTTGTCATCCTCTGCACAGTGGCACCTTTAGAGTAGAATAATTTTTTACTAATAATACAATTATTTGTTGTTGATATCAGAGTATCAAAGCTGTATGGCGGTAAGAAGAGATAGACAGAGGTCTAGTCTCAAAAAGCACCCTGTGCTCTATTGGAGTAAACATCGTTAAACACAGCACAGGCTTATGGGCCCACACACCCTTGTAAGGCGTCTTAAATGTAGCAGTCCAGTATCCCTACGGACTATAGAGATTAGGGTGCCATTTGAGACTCGATTAGAGATACAGCGAATGTTAAGCACTGGAAGCGGATGGATATGGCATGCATGGTTTGAAAGGTCAATGCTGACATGGCTCATGGATGCGGTTCTGAACCTTGACCCCTAACAGACCCTCAGGATCCGAGGGGCCTCTGATGTGCTGAGCTACATAGCTACTACTGCTGAGTCAGTATACTGCAGGAAATCCGATGCAAAAAGAGTACTGAACCTATGATCTATAGCTAACCTGGAGGCCATGACATACAGGAAATAGTTTGAGTAATATTTGGCACCAAGTATGATTAACAATATTTTGCTAATATATGTTTGATCCTTAAGCTAACTCAAATTATTCTTGATTAAAATTATCCTACCTCTGCTTAAGGCAATATTCTTCATCTCTAATTACTTCAGGAAGTCACCCATCTAACCTAAAGTTAGCAAAAAGAAGGAGCTAGAGGCTAACCTGTAGCTAACGTGAGTAGAAGAGTACAGTCTTTGCGTTTTCTCTACCTCAGCTTCTGGTTTTAAAGAAGCATGTTATATCGTTAGTTAGCTATTCAGCTGGTTTAAAAACGTTCCTGTGCAAATGTACTTTGCCTTTCCTTCCGACATACAGTCACACCGTTGAAACGACGTTGCTGCAGCGCTGAGCATAAAAAGCCCTTGTGTGCTCCTGTCCTTTAAAAATTAAAAGCCCTTGCTTTGAGAAAAGCATTTTTTTCCCTTTCACAGCCCATGACAACTGCTGATGTTGTAGTTAGCTTGCAAAATTAATATTTACATGTGGAGGACAGCCAGAGCAAGTCCGTGGTGATACACGTTCGTCCCTTTAAGCTCCCTTTATGGCATAAAAGACAGTGGATGAAACAGCAGCGTCATAAATTAAACAGTATGACTGAGGTTTGAAACATCCTTTATTATCAGGGTCATAACTCTCAAAGTGGTGGTGTGACTGGCGTCAGCTTGGTGTTTCATGTTTAGTTTGTACAAAACAGTGCAATGGTGGCTGAGGGGGTTAAGAAGGAAACAAAAATATGTTTTTTTCCCTCTTTGAGCTCACTTTGTACTCACAGAAAAAAGTTTTGGGGAAATGCTGTTAACGTTTATACTTGTTACTCATGCTCTCTCTCCACAACTCTCCCTTTGTCTGTGTTTTATAGCTATTTTGCCTCCCTCTCACTCTCTCACAGCCCCTCCCCTCGTATGCATGTGTGATCAGGTGTCGTCCAGTGGCGTGATAAATGCTCTGATCTGATGTACTGCACTCAGACTGCACTCTGTAATAAAGTGCGCCCATGTGGGTCTTTGTATGTTTTGTAACAGCCTAGATTTACCTGTTAACTCTTTGAGAGCATTTACATTGGACAGAGGTAGCAATAGATCACCAATTGATGGGAGAAAAAAATCTAAAGCAGAGATAAAGCCTGATAATGTATATTTAGGAATGAACAGTGATCAGTTCCCAGGACTCGTCTTATTCAGTTAGGATGCATGTTTTTAGAAATACAGTTATCTCCCAGTCAATGATGCCAAAGACCTCAGGAACATCTCACAAACTCCGTCAATTAACTTTCTAAAACATCACTGACAATGACTGACTGATCCAGCCTCATTTGCGTCTCTCCTCTTATCTAACACTGTCTTAATCATCCATGGATTCAAGCCCTCTCTCCCTCTTCCCATTCATGAAATAGCCCTTTCCCTCCTTTTCAGTGCCGTCTTACAAAACCAAGGACTCTTCACTGCGGCCGAAGAATCTGCATCAAAGCTACTCTCAATGAATCGTATGCTTCTATGCTTGGCCAGAATTTGGCTATTAATCCAAAATGGTGCCAACACTGAGTGCATCAACTTTGTATCCGGGCATAATCTCAACCACATCTAAGCTCACATCTGCCCAGTGCTTGTTCAATCCACCCATTCAGTGTTTTTCTGTTTGTATGTCAGAGAGCAGGTGAGAGATAAATGAAAAGTGACTGATGTCTGAGGAACGTGTCACAGTAAAAACTGTAACAGGTGTTTGGAATATGAAAGGACCATGACAGTCTGTGCATGTCACAGCCACATGGAGGAGACACGTGGAAGACGTATAGGCTTGTGTGTGTTTGCGCGGATGTATACAGTATGTGCACATGTAAGGGAGATAAAGAGGAGGAGAGGCTGTGAGTGATAGCTGGATGGATAGAGCACAAATCCTCTGCATAATGCATGCATCTAGTTCAGTTCATTTTCAACAGACCATCCACTGCAGAAGAGAGATGTGTACTTTGGACTGAAGTGAGCATTTTCTCAGTTTATTTCTGCAGCTAAGATTTTGACAATTGTTCTGGCAAGAAAAGACAACTTTATGTTAAATTCATCTGAAGATGTTCACCAAGAGGTAGTGGGCAAACAAAAAAAAAGTCCATCTGTGTGTTTAATGTCTTTTTGGCTCTGCCTTAAAGCATATTCACAGCTCAGCGGTCTTCTCTCCACACTACCCTGAACCAGCAACCTCACTAGTCTAAACGAGCGACAGCGACGGAAGACGAGACCGGAAAGAGAAAGAGAGGGTGAGAGGAGGTGTGCAGAGGGTGGCAGTGAGGTGAGTTATGGGGCTACACAGAAAAATGTGGAAGGTGAAAGGTGACGAGTGAAGGCGGACAAATATTTGATCATCTCTCTAAGTTTCAGGTGAAAAAATAAATTGAGAGATGACTCGTGTGGCTGGAAACAGGGGTAAAAGGAAGCACCAATGATCTAACTTTACCGTCTAAAAGAGATTCATTAGTTTTGTTGAGTCACACCTTTTTCCCCCCTTAACAGCTGATCTGTAGTCAGTGTACTTCAAAAACCACAATGCATGTTTAACAACTGACCTGGGATCAGAGAGATGGGGGTAAATATGAGCAGGAATGAGCTCAATTCAGTTTCAGTTCAGTAAGTTATGAAGTGAGCCTTCCCATGATTCAATCAATCAATCAATCAATCAATCAATCAATCAATCAATCAATCAATCAATCAATCAATCAATCAATCAATCAATCAATCAATCAATCGATGTGAAGGAGTATATATACAATATGTATAGAAAATAATAACGAGTGCCACAAATGTACTGCCATTAAACGGACAAACTGTGTCTTCAATCTCTATTTTGAATCCAGCTGAACTGAAAATGAATCAGTCCCGATCCTGAGGTGTTAACTTCCACACTTTTACAGAACATCGTGATCAGAGAGACAGCTGGAGCTCTAAGTCTGTTCCCTGCACTAATCCAACTGCTGCTATCCGAAAAGGTCAGGAGGACAGAGGTCAAAGGTCAAAGATCACACAGAGTCTCTCACCTCTCTCCTCTTCTCCTTTAGTTCACATTATTTTCTTTCTTTCTTTCTTTCTTTCTTTCTTTCTTTCTTTCTTTCTTTCTTTCTTTCTTTCTTTCTTTTTTTTTGGAGAAGTTGCCCTAAACAGCAAAACCACTTCGGATATGATTTCAAACTTGGGT
Organism: Chaetodon trifascialis; assembly: GCF_039877785.1. Taxonomy (NCBI): domain Eukaryota; kingdom Metazoa; phylum Chordata; class Actinopteri; order Chaetodontiformes; family Chaetodontidae; genus Chaetodon; species Chaetodon trifascialis. The sequence goes on from NC_092070.1 coordinate 10,401,538, forward strand.
CGATCCCTTTCTTCCACCTTGAAAAAAACAGAAAGTCAATTTATGAGCATAAATTGAGTGTGCCTTCCTGTGTAAGGAGTTACAGGTCTAACTACAGTGATATGTGGTAAACTGGGGTTAGGAACAACTTCTCCATCAAAACCAACCCTACTACACACGCTGAAACGACGCTCTCACAGGGCTCAGGATTCACAGTTCAAAGGCTAAAAGTTCACAGTTCACAGTCAAAGTTTATCAAACCCCTTGTCCCACCCCATAACCCCATTTGTCCCCTGCTTCTGTTTGCGCTCCCCCTATATTTCTCATAATCCTTCTCTTTGATACTCTGATTGGGCGATATCTGCAGCCAGCACCTCTCAGACGGGCGTGGTCCTGCGGTTGGGGTCCTTGCTGTAGTCTTTAGTGAGCGTGCTGCTCTGGAGGAACTCCCTCTCTGAGTTGAGCAGCCCGCCCATGCCGCCAGCTTTGGTGCCGGCGTTGCCTGCCTCGCGTGGGTTCAGCGTGTACATAGGCATCTCGGAGGCGGCGGGCCCCGTGTAGCCACCTTTCCCCAGCGGGGAGGCGTCGCGGCTGGGGGCCTCGGAAGAACGCACGCTGGAGCGACGCCGGAAGCGGTAGCGGTAGGAGGGGATGCGGCTGAAAGCGGACTTTTTGATGAGCTCGGTGCGGGACTTGGCCCGTAGCTTGCGGTGCTTCTCGATGAACATGTGCACGGCCAACACGCCCACCATTTCTGCCATGATGAAGGAGAGGGCGCCAAAGTAGAAGGACCAGCCATAGGAGTAGGACTTTTTGCTGTCGCTCTGGCCTGGGTCACCCGAGTTGGCTGAGATATAGACAATAATTCCTATGATGTTACTGAGCCCTGAAAGGGAAGGAAAGAAAGAGAAGATAGTAAGAGACGGGAGTGGAAAACGTTTGAGTGTGGCCCATTCATCCAGACAAAAACAAAACAAGAACAACGCACTACGTAAAAACTGTAAGAGACAGAGATTGGTTAGTAAATGAAAACAAAACACAGGAAAATATACAGTTAATGCACGAGAATCTATATAATCTGTGCGTTTGTGGCCATGCTAGCATGGATGCTCACAATGACAATGCTAATGTTCAGTTAGCATAATGTTCAACATATTCAACATCTTAATTTTGCATATTAGCAACTAATGTCATCAGTTTTGCAGGTATTTGGTCATAAACCAAAGGTCTATTAAAATTCCTCCAGAGGGGGGACATGGACGTCTGACTGGCATTGCAAGCCCCCCGTGCTATGCTACTACTGTAGCTGAAAATCAAGATATGATGGCAGATTAGTGAGAGTAAAAGTGAATGAAAATTTGTGAACGAAAAAACGTGGAGAGAAATGAGTGGAGAGGAGGAGGAGTGACGGGGCCACAGCCAAATGAAAAAAAGCAAATAACGATAGGAGAGCATCAGAGAGAGGGAGTGGAGCTTGATAGAAACGTTGGAGAGTCATTGCACACAGCTGGGCTCTCTTATTCCATATCATTAGTCCAGAATACAGTGCTCATGCAGTGTGGTGGAACGCACAGAATGGGGACAATTAGCCAGCTGTAATTAACCAGAATCAGCCCCACAGTATTGTGGTAAATAATTACCAATTTGGCTCCATGAATTCACTACAAAACCCAATGGGACCCTACACATCCCACTAAACAGCAATTACAACCATTTGTGTGTGTGTGTCAGGGACAAGAGCGCAAGTGTGTGTGTGCTTGGGAGAGACTGTGTCAGCATCCACGTGATAGATTGTGTGTGTGAGGATGTATGTTGGGTTTATGCTCCCACACCCTCACGGTGCATCACAGCGGCATCGTGGTATTCTTGCTGATTGATTAATCAGCTGCTGTGCCCGATTTCCACACTCCGGCTTCTCACACAGGCCCGTCCGTGTGCTTTAGATGCCTGACGGGCTTCTTCGACAAATATTTGAGCGCTTTGTATCTCCTCCGCTTAAAGTGGTGCCACAGTAACACAACTGCACACACTCACAGATGCGCACACTCTTTGAAATGCAGCAGGCATCCTTGTCTTCAAATTCCTCGAGATCAGACATATTTGGCCGGTGCTGCAGCTAAGATGGCTGCTATGTTGTGTTTAGCAGTGTTGTCATGGAGATGAACATTGGGACACTTCCAACAGCTGCTCCTCATGTACTAAGAACAACCACATACAAAGTCTGTAGTCTCCATTTGAAGTGTAGAAAAAGATTACAGCAGGCTCATTATTGGATTTTAGTGTTTTGTTATTTATCAATACTTTAAATATCAAAAAGTGAAAATCACATTGTATCAAAATTTGGCTCTTTTTTAATCTTTGAGAGATTTTTGTGGGGTTTTTTTCAGCCTTTTCTGTTAACAGCAGGATATTCAGAGCTGTTTTTCCTCCAGAGGCAACAAGAAACACCACAACTTTATGATGTGAGGGAACAAACAAATGGGGGAGAAAATCAGTTTCAACAGATCTGCTGCTTTCAAAAATGTAAACTATTTCATTTGAAGTCTGAAAACCAAAACAAACAAACAAAAAATCTCCTCCAAGATCTATTGTGTGACTAAAGTCCTCATATTTAAACTATCAGTGCTCTTTGCTTACATGCTTCCTGTGGGGAAATCAGGACATGCAGGGGTAAACATGATAGGAAAATCAGGGAGAAAAAGGACACAATACAAAACATTTAATCAGCGACATTAAAATCAGTACAATATGGATATAAAACATGTCGAGCCAAGAAGGTAAAAATTCAAAGTGCCAAACAAGTGATCAATAGAAAATGAGGGTTCTTTTTGGAGTAAGAACCCAAAAAAATCAAGATTGAGCAGCAGCTATTCAGCTCAATCCTGGAAGCCTCAGTATGACTTTACCTCTTAGGGACAAATATTATGTGGATTTTCCTCCTAAACAACTCTGCAGTGAGGTCAACATGAGTCAAGATGAGTCCTTTAACGCAGAACAGCACCTTCCTGCTCCAAAGGTCGGACTTACTTTGCGTACACTGGAGCCCTTATGATTGACAGCTCTTGTACCTTCACTCTAACAACACACACACACACACACACACACACACACACACACACACACACACACACACACACACACACACACACACACACACACACACACGCGGAGACTAACCTGCAGAGACAAAGAAGATTCCTGCACTGAGGATGACGTTGTGTCGGCTCCGGTAAAACTCACTGGCGGCCACACAGAGCCCCCCCAGGAACAGCAGACCCACGCTCATGATGGGGAAGATACTGGAGGCACGCACTGCACCTGTACGCCCACACACGAAGAAGACAGAGTGGCAACACATTTCTAACTGAAAGGTACGAACATTTTGTGCTGTGTAAAGATATAAAACACACACACTCACACACACATTTACAATATTTGTGGAAAGAAATAAAAAAGAGAAAACACAGCAACAGTATTGGTATTGTAGCCTTCATTCCTTCTATTGAGGAGGACCAAAACTAATTGGACAAATTAACATGAACTGCTCAGACTGTGTATAAAACAGTCATCAGGCTCTCCAACAGCCAGTACCTCCATGTAATAGTCACTGTTTCATTTCAGATGCACTCTGCTGGAGGATGGAGCGAAACCTATGGAAAATGTACCACTTTGAACACTCACACATACACACACACGGGCCAGTGTGCTGCTACATGCTTGACTGGGTCTGAATCCAGAACATGTTAAAGCATTCAGAGGCCATGCTTGAGAGAGAGAGAGAGAGAGAGAGAGAGAGAGAGGGAAAAGATGGACAAAAACCAAGACAGATGGAGAGCCGCACTGACACATATGCAAGGCAAAAATAATGAATAGCAGAGATGAGGAAAACGAAAGCGAGGCTGCAGTAGGAGTGAAATATTTGTCAGCACCCCATATGTGTCCATGGTGTGATACCATATTGAAGGATATTTGCAAACAGCTTGTCATGCAGAACTGAGCCGTGTCGTATTTTTCGATGTTGTGCTCTCATACCTCACAGGCGTATCATAACAAAAAACAATTGCAATCATCCTGTGAGTAACGTCTTTGCATTTGTGCTCCAGTGCGTCACTCTGTTTTAGTTGCACTTCAGTCTTCTGCTTTCCAAAACATTTCAAGCATGACTGACATTTGCGGTGGCCAGTGGCGTTGCATGGCTGAGCGCGTAAGCCCCGCCCCTGTGGCCCACACCCCTGGGCTGTATGAAATGCCGGTCACTAGGTCCCTTCTCCCCATTGGCTGGCCAGCTCTGAGGCCTGTGATCTAATTGGCTGCCTCTGGGGATGTTGCTCTGTGTTCAGTGGAGCAATGAGAAAGAAGCACAAGCTGAATCCATTTTCCCTGTTTTTGTTGTTGTTGCTGTTTTCTCGCTCCGTCCATCTTTACTCTGTTTACTGTGGGAGAAAGAACAGGCAGAGCCCCCTCCTCTCTGTTTTCCATTAAACCATCCTCTATCTATATCTGTGGCTGCATCCTGATTTACCTCTGTCAGATTACTCTTTCTGGAAATAACAAAGTGTTCCCTCCTCTCCCCTTCGTCATTTTCTCATCCTGCCAATGCTTTTCTTTGCATTTTTCTCATGTGTTTGTAGATAAAAACCCCGCCATCTGTTTACATCTCTTGTTCTCTCCATTATACCCCCTCTGTTCATCTATCTCCTCCCGCTTGTTTTCTGTAACTTCTATTCATGCCTGCCAGACAGTGTTATGTGAGATAGTTCTCTCACATCTTCAGCTATTTCCTCTGTGCTGGATGCACACAACTCAGTCTGTGCATAAAAGACCGTTTGTCTGCTCTACTGTAAGCTGCAAAGGTTAGCATGTCTGGCTAACTATCTACTGGAGTAAAATGAACTGACTACATTAGTTTGTGGGGTTGCAATTTATGTTTAATGTAGGTCTTGGTCACAGCTACCTAAGGTAATATTAGCATCTTTCTGCCCTCCTCTTTATTAGGCAGGACAGACCACATGTTGAAAGTCTTTATTTCTCTATATATTAAATGAGATACATGTCATACTGTCAGTTTAATGCATCATGACTGTTGCCTTGTGTGTATTACTACAATGGGACAGCTTTTTCTCTTTATTCCAGATATTCTCAAAATCAAGGTTGGAACCTGATGTGATCATTCGATAGGAAAAGTCGGACTCTGCTGTATTCTCATGGTTGTAATGTTTTTTATGTTAACAAAATAGTGAATGGAACTAACAGCAAATTGCCATTTTCGGGATTCTTTTGATGAAAGGTTGTTCACAGGTTTGAGGTTACAGGAACTCTGGAAAATAAAAATGGCCAGTGGCCACTAAAAGCTGAGGCTGATGTGAATATCACAGAGTCTGTATGAACGTATGTGTACGCACACTCCTCATGCTTGCGTTCGTATCAGACTTACGGAGGAGGTATTCAGCAGCATCTGCTTCATAGTCGGCGTCCTCTGGGAAGTGATCAATCTTCTTACACACACCTCTGAACGTTCCTGCAGAGGAGAAGCACACGTCAGTTCAAGCCTTTTTTGCTCCAAGAGAGAAAATTAAATAGCGTTTGTTTTACTTAAAAAAAAGCATGCACACATACACACACACACACACACTCTGGATTTGTAGTGGTCATGCTAAATGCAGAGAGGTGAAGTCTTGAAATTTGATAATTCAACATGGTCACAGGTATGAAGTTAATTTTACTGTTGCACAAATTTTAAAAAGCATTAGTTAAATGCCTAAAATGCTAAATTGTTCTGATGTTATGTTAGTAGCCACTAGCCCTGTCAGCATCAGGTACCAGTATCTACACAGAGACATTAATATGTGGTTACGGTTAGCACAAACTTAGAATCAGTCAGTTTTGATTAAACTATTAATCATTTAGTCATGAAAATGTCCATAATAATAGTAAGAAAACACAGGTATTGGAGCTGGATTGTTGGTTTTAAATATTTTTTTTGTCAATAATCAATCAACGTCTTGATTGTGCTGCATCAAATCACATTTTCAGGAGAGTGAACATAAGTAATCATGTACATGAATATACTGTACATCAAAAGCAGAAGAACCAGCGGAGAGAGAAAGAGATGACAGATGATACAGGACAGAGCTGTAGCCTTCAGGGTGTGTGTGGAAAACACCAATGAAAAGCCTTATCGCGCGCGCACGCACACACAATTACCACTCTAATACAAAAACACACACTAAAATACAGACATCAACCAAGCTCATTAAACTGACACATGCACACTATCAATCATGCATGTGAGTAAAAGCCTTTATATCGTGTATGTCGGTTGGTATGCATGTGTGTGTGTGTATCTGTGTGTGCGTGTGTTTGCATGTTTGTGATGTATTGACTAGGATGCAGTCTCCTACAAGCGTGCCATGTGTCGGGCAGAGAGTGACTCATCCTCCTCAGTACACACACATGTACGCGCACGCACACACACACACACACACACACACACACACACACACACACACACACACACACACACACACACAGCATCCCTTACGTGTGTGCATGTGGACGTGTGTTTGTGTGTGTGTGTGTGTGTGTGTGTGTGTGTGTGTGTGTGTGTGTGTGTACACTCCATGTAGCTTAATTCCCACCCATCATTCAGTCCCATTCACACATGGTCAACACCACAGGGGATATGAGAGAAGGGGGGGGGGCTGGGGGCTGAGGAGGGATGAAGGGGAAGAGGAGAGAAAGCAAGATGAAGGAGGATGAAGAGAGAGGAAGTGGCGGTTGAAAGCGGTTTGGTGGTAAAACGACACGGTAGAATTAGAGAGAAATGGGAGGATAGAGGCTGCCGATGAACAACGAACGACTCGACCTAATTGCTTATTTGCATATGAAGAGGTTCTTTCCAGTACCCACACTCAGAAAATCATTCATAAATTGATTCATGCAGCTCATGCAGTCAGGGATGGTGACTAACCTCTGACTGAGATCCTGACTGAGGAAAAAGGCATTTATCCAGTGTTTGATATCTATATTTAATAAAGTAATAATCTGTAAAACGTTCATATGAACCAAAGTCTGTTTTGCAATGTTCTTACATTCAACAAATACACACAAGCACATGACGCAGTATCATGTTTACACACCGTCTTTACACTGTAATCCTCATCTTTTCATTCTGTCATTCATGGGTTTCTGCTTGTTTGGTTGAAAATGTTGGTGCACAAAGGAAATGCTCATCAGAAACCCACATGATTTCAAAATGGATGGTATGCACTGACTTACATCTGTGCCTGCTCTATCTCTCCATTCTCAGTCCTGCTCAGAGGTGATCCCTCCTGTGTGAGCAGCACGAGTTTTTGTGTCTCCAGACCACATACTACAAACTGACTGGAGGAAAACCACACTCAAAAATTGAACCAGCAACTACTTTGAGAAATGATGAATCATTTGGGGTATTTCTGGTACAGCCTGTCCAATCTGAATAATTCCTGGTTTCCTTAATTGTCCATGACAGTAAACTCTTTGGGTTTTGGAGTGTTTGTTGGATTGAAGTTGCGAGAACTTGTGAGGCCATTTTTCATAATTCTCTGACATTTTATGGACCACACAAATAATAAATCAATCAAGAAGATAATCAACAATTTCATCATAATGAAAATAATCATGAGCTGCAGCCTTAAACCACACAGATAATATCACTAATTGAGGATTATTAAAAAATAAGCCTGAGAGCCAGTCAGCCAAAACCAACAATGTGTCCGCTCCTGAAGAGTGAGAGTGAGTGAGTATATTTTTAAAGAGGCTATGTACTTTCATTTTTTGAGTAATTTCCCCAAAGTACTTACTAAAATGAGTAAATATAGTGTTTTTATTGGGACTATTTACAGCTCAGGATTAATACATATTGTACTGGTGAGTATTTATGGCAACAGAATGGTACTTGTGGACTAACTACAGTGCTCATGTTCATCTTAATAGTAAAATATGTCAGCCAATGCAACAGTGTGGCTCACTGATGAGTTTTAAATAGTATTTGGGCGCTATGTAGCTCTGTGGTGCAGAGGAATGAGACATCAGGCTTTAGCTTTAGACAACACTTGTTAGTAAGGTCAATTCATTGTGGGTTTCAGCCTTTTCGTGGGATTTGCTGATAATAAAAAAAATGGAGTACTGCTTTCTTTATTGTTTAATGTGGTCTGGTTTAAGTGGAGTCACATAAAGTATTTGTAGCATTGGCTGTTCCTGCTGGATGCATGAAGGTGTAAAGCATCATCAGTCAGAGCTCAGCCTCGTGTCTGTCGGCCCGCAAATTTATTCTACCTCATGCCTTTTAATGTATCGAACCATCCTGATGTATAGAGCACCAAACGGCCTCATGCAATGAAATGCCAGTGAAGCGACGCACACGCACACACACACACACACACACACACACACACACACACACACACTGACATACACATGCCCCCCGCCCCCCCAACACACGCAGGGAGAGTCATTAAGACCGTTGTGTTGGACCTCCAGGTCAGCATGTTCATCATGATAGTGTGTGAGTAACAAACAGCGCACAGGGACTCTTTAAAACAATAAGACACACACATACACACACACACACAACACACACACATGGATGGTGTGAAGGAAAGAGAGAGATAGATGGCTGCTTCTATTTGTCTCTCAGTGGGATGCCATCACACTATTACTTTCTAGAAATCAAAGATGGTCTGCTAAAAATAACCAGGAACACACACACACATGCACACGCACACACACACACACACACACACACACACACACACACACACACACACACACACACGGAGGCAGTGTATATGGAGCTATGTAGCCTAAAGTATAAACTGAAATACTGTAGCTTTACTGTCAAAAGGACAAGCACATGGAGCCAACTCCAATTAAAGCTTGAAAATAAAAACTTAAATAATGTAAAAACAAGGCAACAGTTTGTATGTTGCACCACAAAAGCCACTGATCTGACCCATGTTCAGATTTGAAAAACAAAACAAAAAAACCTTCACTAAAGCAGTGGAAAAAACAAAATAATCACCTCATGTCCGAATCATTTTGGTATTTTCAGTTTCTCACTGTCAGTTCATTCACCCTTGAAAACAAGCAATAAAAACGTTGCAGCCCTTCTGTTCAGCAGAGCATCGGCTGGAGGTCAGAGCAGGAGAAGTGCACGTGTTTCTTTAATGAACTTATCTGATCCCATTGTAAGTGTTTAATAGATTTCTGGAGCTCACATCCACACAGTTTATTTTCCTGTCATTTGAATTTACCAAGGCACAAAATGTGTATTAATCCGCACCTGAAAATAGTCCCCAATGAATGCACTGTTTACGGCTGTTTGATTATTTAGCCTTACAAATTAAAGTATAGCCCTGTGATCGACTGGCGACTGGTTCAGGGTGTACCCCGCCTCTCGCCCATTGACAGCTGGGGATAGGCTCCAGCCCCCACGCAACCCCAAAAAGGGATCGTTGGGTATAGAAAATGGATGGATGGATGGATGGATGGATGGATGGATGGATGGATGGATGGATGGAAATTAAAGTATATACTTTTTTTTAAGGAATTACATCTTCAGTAGGAACAAATGGTTTTGTGAGACAGACTAACCCAAAACACTGGCTTTGGTCTTTTTAACAGATTTGCTGTCAAAAATCCAGAATATCAAGCATAATCTTGAATGTATTTTCTTGTTTGCCATTGTGTGAAGTAGTATTATCACCGTGCCTCCACCAAAGAGGTTATGTTTGTCCGGTTTGTTCTTCTGTCCCTTATGAGTGTAATTCAAATATTCTTACATTGTTCACTGATCTTAATGAAAATTGGTTGGAAGTTGGGTCACAGCTGAAGAAACTGGTCAATCATTTTTGGTGCAGATTCAGGATGTTTTCAAGGACTTTAACATCAATGGGGTTCTTGGAACTTTTCTGATGAAATACTGCACCTTAAAATTTCCATGACTGTCCAGTACTGTCTGTATTTTGATACAGCTCTGGATACAGATGCATATTCATGTCTAAAAATGATTAAAATAACAAATTTATTGGATTGCCCAGCTTTGGCTGAGACATTTTTGACATGTGGACTGGACATGTGAACATCCTTACACCTATAAAATACGACTACACACCTTCTGAATTCATGTTTCTCTCCTTCACCAAACTAAGATGAGCTGAACTGCCTTGTTAACTCATCATAAAATACACTTAACTCAAACTCAGCAGGCACAAAATAAAACTCACCAAAACTGTCTTGCTTAGTCGTTCCAAAAATCACCAGCTCTGGTTTGGTTGAAATAGACCCTTAATTAACCCTGTGAAAATATTCTGGCTCTCCACACCATTTTCCTCGCTGCCACTCTCCCTCGTTCTGCAGAGGCAGACCATTAAATTACCAAAACGAAATGACAAAAAAAAACAACCCCAAAACAAAACAAAAAGGTGATACTCAGTCGCTGATTACCGAAATATCCGTCCAATCGGCCAGCGTTGGTGGGTGTACATGTGTCACATGCAGCATTCCCTCAGCCCACACTGAGGTTTTGGAGGGCTACCTCCAAATGCTGTATCAGTGAGTGAGTCAGGAGCTGTCACATAAGCTTATGTCAAGTGTCACAACCAGTCTATGATCTCATCAAAGAGAAACCATTGCAACACACACAATATGAATATGCACATGAATATGCATCACACAGATTGGCTTGAAAAGGTGCATATATTTCCTTTTAGGAATCAACAAGCTTTCAACAAACTGTTGGACTGATTTATTCCTCCACCTGACTTTTGTTCTTTCCTGTGTAGTTTTGTCTTACTTTCAACCTTCTGTCTATTACATCAACATCTCCATTTTCCTTGCTTATGTCGCTTTCACCTTCTCAGCCTGCTGTCCTTTCCCTTTCTCCCTCTTGCTCTCTCTCTCTCCATGTCTCCCAGCCAGTGTGTTGTGTGAATGAATGTTAATTCAGATTGATTATGCTATAAACCTCAACTTCAATGATATTAGCCCTCCAGGTTGCAATGGCTTATTTGAATATCACTAAGCTTTTTGGCTCAGGACAAAACCTCCAGAGTAGACAGAGGAAGGCAGAAACAGAGAAAATCCACTGAAACCTCTCAGAGTTATTCTAATGTCAGTATATGTCTTTCACTCAATGTCAACATTACACAAAAGCTTCAACAAAACAATATGAAATTACATTTATCAAATGGGGTGATGAAGCAGCAACCTTGCTTAATATAAAACAAATGGTAATACCTAATCTGCATCATAACACTCTGATGACTAATGGAGAATGGCAAGGATGTGGCTTATACAGCTAAATCCATTGCAAGGCACTCAAGCAGATGGTAAAAATAAGGAGCCATCAATACATATGGGCTGAACATAATAAACATAATAATAAAGCAATAATAATAACAACAACAACAACAACAACAACAACAACAACAATAATAATAATAATAATAATCATAATAATAATAATAATAATAATAATAATAATAATAAAATCCTACTGTCTTATCAACACAATACTTGTTGCTGCCCTCTTATTGCAATGATTACGGCCCTTTCCCCAAGACTTCAGCAAACAACCATCTCACTCATGCTAAAGGACTAGTGCTGTTCCTAATGGCCACTTTTAGTGTTAAATGTGCACAGTAGAATTCTGGGGAAATTATAACAGCATTTGATTGCACACTGGATTAAGATCTTATTGTTTATACTAATATAACGTAACTCAGCAGTTACATTTACAGTGTGGAACTGGACAAAGTTGCCTGTTTCTTATCTAACCACTGCGATCGAGCCACTAGCTCTTCATAGTGAGCTGCATATAGAAGGAATAATGAGGTGGTACAGAAGGTAAGGTTTTGCAGTATGTAGATGATATTATTCTTTATATATAAGAACCTTCTTCCTCTCTGTTGCTCATGCTACTTACTGCTTAGATTCCATCACAAGGTAAACTTTGCAGTCTAAAATAACGTCACAGTGTTTTTGGATGCATTGTTCATAGATTCGTATTATTAAAAAGGTGGAAAAAAAGGTCTTTGGAGAAATATCAGAAATAATCTTCTTGGTCTCAGCTGGCTGGAGGGGCATGTCGTGTCTGCATTTGATTGACAGCAGCTGGCAGGCTGCCAGAGAGTTGATGTTGCACAATAGCGAGTGAGAGAGTAAACAAACTGAAACTGGGGCCTGGGCTCTGCCATGGGCTGACAGCATGCTGTTAATGATACTGAAGAGTAAGAACCACCAGCAGCATTTAAACGAACCACATAGAGATTTGCAGGAACATTCATGCTTTTGAATATTCTGCAGCTTAGCAGCTAATTAGCGATGTACCTTTTGCCAGTGAATGTTTGTTCCGTCATTCGTTGAACAAGCTATGGCACAGGACAAGACGTGTGTTCATGGTGATGATTGACCGCTGATGTTCAAATTAATGCAAAACTCGGGGGAGCCATCATGAAACTATAAAATCTAAATATAAAATACTCATTTTCCCTTGCGTTTTCAAAATTTTCAAAGTTTCAAAGTTTTGAAGTGATTTACAGAACATACATGTACGCTGTAGCAGACAAAGACTAACGTTCGGTTCTGTTTGTGTCAAGTCCACACACAGATTTACCCTTTCACTCATACAAATACTGATGAACTTGAGCAGTCACACACACGTGTACAAGTACACAAGACAGCAAAAACACACACAAATGCATGTACTCCCACCATTAGAGGACGTGACGATCCCGTGGCTGAACTTGATTTAAATGTCCCCACAACAGCAACAACAACAACAACAACAACAACAACTGAAAACTCTTGTGCTACGTGTGTGCTAAGCATTTCACGTCAGACTGCGAAGAGGGCCAGTTCGCTCAAGTAGGATTTACTTCAAAGCTGAAATGCAAGGATGGATCGATAAGGACTCCAAACTTGGAACCTGTAAGTTTGCCATTTCTATGTTGCTTTATTGTTTATTTTGCTGGTTAACCTGTTGAATTTGGTGTTAGCATGTTTTATTGTAGACCCACACGCTGGAGCAAAGTTGCAGTGTTTAATATTGAGGGACAGTCAAGAGACACTGCGTGAACTGTGGGCATCATTTGAAGCTAAGTAACCAACCAGAGCAGTAGGTTGGATGTTGGTAACTTTTTTCACAATAATAAACAAATTAACAAGTAAAAAAATACTGTGATATAAATTTTACACTATATCATCCACCCTTTTTTTGACACACACGCACACACACACTGGGAGCATCTATCAGGAGACATCTGCCTCACAAAGGTCAATGTGGCCTGAGGGAAGCTGCAACCACAACCACAGCAAGGCATTATGGGACACAGCGAATGGGGATAGGAGTCCAGTGTGTGTGTGTGTGTGTGTGTGTGTCTGCCTGTGTGTTTTTTCTGAGTCATGTGGTTAATTTCACCTACTGGTGCCCAGTATGCTGCTGCTGTCACATATGAACATGGACATACACTCGTGCATCTAGTGGATTATCATATCTAAGGTGTAAAATCATGATGTCATGATTAGAGGTCCCATTCCTAAATAAAGACCACAGCAGAGAAGAATGTGTACTTCTCCAATAATAATTTCTGCTCACATTTGAATATAGGCATCGCAGAACATCTTTGCTTGAATGCCAAAAAGCGAGACTTGAATCGACAGACAGCCAACAATGTTACAGCATCTATGTCTGAAAGGGTTCATGAGACACACAGCTGAGCAGACACACACACACACACACACACACACACACACACACACACACACACACACACACACACACACACACGTATTGAAATTATGTATGAAAACAGTAGTACATCAAATCCAAGGGCTAAAAGACGAGAGGTAGAGGCAAAACACTTTCCATTTCACCGACTCCTGACTAACTGCTAGCTGTTCTTAAGAGTGCCGAGCTACAAGCACACTTTCATTATTTACTTTTACGCCACATCTTACTTTCTGTTTCTCCATACCTCTTTCTCCACTCTCCTCAGTCTCTCCTCGGCTCTCTGACATCTCTAACTTTTGCAGCTCAGCCTGCTCTCTCCACTGTCTTTCTTCCACCATCCTCTTTAGTTATCATCATAACATCAATATGATCAAGCAGTATTGTCATATCGAAGGTGGACAACTCTGAACAGTTAAGGTAGTGTATGATTTCAAATGAAACATAAATACCTGCATGCTGTATCAGTCTAGTTCTACTTGTGAAATTCATGCAAGCGATGCGGCATGCATACTAAACGCTGGAAATATTCCACTAGATGAAAAAAAAAAAAAATAGTGCCTCAAATCAAGGTTAAAAAGGAGACCAACACAAACAACACTGTGTCCAGATGCCCCCACGATTGTGACGAGCTGGTCATGAGGTGCCAGCTGTTTGTCCTTGATCTAACTCTGCCCCCCCCCCCCAACACACACACAGTTACAGGTCAAACACAGAAATGCCATAAATGACTGTAAATTATGCTTACAAAACAACAAGGACAACTGAAGTAATAATAACCAACAAAGAGTGCTCTGATGTAAGCAAAGATCCAGGTTAGTAAAATCTATTCAGACATCAAAGCAGCACGCACAGTACAAGATAGACACGTTTTTGACAGGTGGGGGGGGGGGAAAATCAGGTGATGTCTTGAGGCAAATGTGTCAAAGCTGCAAAATTTAACTGACATGCGAGCAAGCTTATCTTGCTCACAGGTTTATCTTCAGTGAAAGAGCATTGTGTCTTTTGCATGTAAAACTTTAACTTGTATATTTTATTTGCAGAACAGTGCATTCCCAGGAACAAGTTCTCTGTACTCCATGACAAGACAAGTAATCTGTCAGTGCCCTCTAACATGACCCATATAAGAATTTTCTAATGTGATGCCTCTAACTAAATAGTTCATGTGATCCTTTCCTTCCTATAGTTACTGGATTAATGCCAGAGAATGATCATGGTTTGGACTAGACTAGATGCTATCTAAATGCTATCATCAGCATGCTAACATGTTGTTTAGCAGGTATTGTTCGCCATGCTTCATTTAGGCTGCATGCTAATATTTGCTAATTAGTACGAAAGCACGGGTGCTTTTCATTCGGTAAATTGGTCTCCTCGTCTCCTCCACTCGCTTCCTCTCCTCGCGTCTTAGCTCCGCCCAGCAAGGACATGAAAGAGGGATGCGAGGAAGAGACGAAACTCCGAAATGAAAAATCCTCGCTCCACAGCGTCAGTCCGAAGCGACGTCAATTACTGATGACGTTTACCTGCTCCCGCCATGATTCAAACGTGTGCCACATACGACACGCCCCTTAAATAATAAGAGACTTCCGCGTAGGCTACTCCGGTGTATCCTCACTCTGATCTCCTTCAGAAGCCTCCTCTCTCCTCGTCTCCTTCAGGTGCATTTAAGCAATTGGAAGATCCTTCATCATGGCGGAGGGGAAGCGACTTCCGGGTCGACGAAGGAGAGAGGAGATGAGGAGGCACAATTCAACGTAATGAAAAGCACCCAAAGAGTCAAGTTTTAGCTGTGGCTGTGGAGATGTGCAGTTTCCTTTCCTTTCTCCTGTTGTGCTCCTGTGTTTTCCCCCGTCCTTTTGTCTCCTGTCTGTCTTGTCTGAGTCTGTGTTACTGCAGGGTGTGGCCAACAGGTTGGGCCCCGCCGCCTCTCCTCCTGAGCACAGGTGTGCTCAATCAAGCAATCAAGCCTCACCTGCCGACACCTTGTCAGCATTTTTTTTTGTCTTGTCTGCTACCTGAATTCGTGTTTGTGTTCAGGTGACTCATTCCCACCTGCTTTCGGTCCCGCCCTGTCGGCCTGCTGTCTGGACCTGTCTCCACTCAGTCACTTTGGACTCTGCCTTGTCTGAACTCAATCTTTGCAGTATTTTTTAATCTCAGAACCCCGGCACACATAAACACCAGGTATGTGCATGTGATTCGAGCGCACAGAACAGTGCAGATCAAGCAGAAAACTATCCTTGCCAGAACAGACAGTGACTGATGTCTCCCCTCCTGTCTTCGTCTCTCATTAGACTCCCAATTACAATAATAGCAAAGGATAAAAGTAAATAATGACTGCAAGTTTGAGGAAAGAAGTGATAGCTGTGCAATGACCAAAGGTTTGAATAATCATGGATAATTTACTCTGAAGCTTTGAAGACCCAAAAATAATATTTGAGACAGCCCTATAATCCACCAACAGTCTACTTTGTTAAAATCACACTCTCCATATGCTCAACTAGCCAACCTCCTCTCAAGGTTTACTGGTGGTATAACAATATCACGCTATTTTCTCCTTTGCCTCTGAGAGAAAATATGTCTGCACCAGTAAAACATAAACACAGGTCATTTTAGGCATCTGATCAATTGACCAATGCTGTAGTTATTGTGGTGAGGACGGCCTCGGTCCCGGGGGGGCGATCCCTAATCAGTGGATGTGCAGTCCAAAAGCTTGGTGCGAGTGGCCTGTTTCAACCCAGCCAAACGCGCACACAAACACATTCACTCCGAATATAAAGCGTTTTGTCAACTAGAAAACAGAGGAGACGAAGAGGAGGGAGTGAGCAAGAGCGAGGAAAGGAAGTTGAAAAGCAAAGCAAATTGGACTGCTTGTTTCCTCAGAGCGCCTCTGACAGCTCAGTGTGGGTGACTGTGCCTCTTCCTCTCTCTTCTCTCTCACTCCGCTCCTACCTCTCTCGCTCTCCCTGATTACCTCTTTCCAGGCGGAGGAGAGAGAAGACGGGAGAGAGGGGAAAAGAGGGAGAGGAAGAGGCTAGTTTCCACGGTGATGGCTGATGAAAGAGAACGAGACAGGTTCTGCTTGGTTGCACACCTCTCCTCTTCTCTCTCTCCTTTCCCCCTTTCCTCAGTCTGCTCTTTCTCAGAGGCCCATGTTCTCGTTCTCTCTCTCTCTCTCTCTCTCTCTCTCTCTCTCTCTCTCTCTCTCTCTCTCTCTCTCTCTCTCTCTCTCTCTCTCATTCTCCAAAACATTTCTCTGTTCCTGTTTCAAATCTTCTCATCATCCCTCCTCTACTCTACCTCTTTTTCTGTACTCTCATTACCAAAACATCCATTCATCGCTTTCCAATCTCCCCCTCATCCTCTCTCATCTCCTCTCACTTTTGTACATGCTTGTTTCTCTCATTCAGCCACACTACATTGCCAAAAGTGTGTGGACATCTCATTCCAAAGCAGTGGACATTAACATGCTGCTGTAAAAGCATCTACTCTTCCGGGAAAGTTGGCCAGGAGATTTTGAAGCTGGCTGCAGGGATCTTCTCCCATTCAGCCACAAGAGCATTAGTGAAGTCAGGCACTGATGGAGGGCTTCATGGATATCTTCATGGATATGGCTTTGTGCACAAGGGCTTTGCAGTTTTGAAACAGCTATGGCTCATCCCCAAACTAATGTCTAAAATATAATTGAGTGCTATCCTTAGGGATTTAGCCCAAGCCACAAAAAACAGCACACACAGGTATGAGGAAAAGGGCGTCCACATACTTCTGGCCATACAGTGTATCTGCCTTCACCCTGTTCTTTTTCTTTTCTTTCCAAACTCTTCCACATAGCTCATTTCCCTCCTCTCTCTGCCTGACCTTCATTCCCTCCCCCCTCCTCCCCCCTTCTTCATTCTCCCCTTCCTGTTGCAGCCACCTGGGTGATCATTTCTCAGTTTAAAACCGTGTTCCTTCTCTCTATTACCAGGTGATCATTTAGATCCCCAGCGTGGTCAAACACTCCCCAGAGATTCACCTGAAACAGAGGCCATGCACAGCTCATCCATCACTTTCCACCCTCCACCCCTCTCCACCCCTATCCCCTGTTTCATTCATGCACATTCTGGTCTCTCTTCATTCAAGCTCTGTCTCCATCCTCCACCTCCCTCCCCTTCCTTCTCTCCTCATTTCCTGGCTTTCTTGTGCTCATTTATCACAGCCGGAGCTTAACACCTCACTACACCTGCACAGACACACAACAACACATTCACTGCACGCCAGAAATCCCAACCTGATCACACACAAACTGTTGGCGGGTAGAGGAACCACACAGATGCTATCATGAATAAAAGGCACATTAAAGCTCACTACGCTAAGAGTAGCATGGACTCCTTTTACACCCAGTTTTTAGTGATCTATATCTGGAGGACAAGACAAGGGCCTGTAAAACATGTGGATCCAGTACAGGCATTTACTTTGAAGGGAACATGCTGTGGGTGTTAAATACTCTTCCTATGTTATCTGTGGTGTATAAATTTTATATAAAAAATATGAAAAATACATGTTGACAGGAATGATTCTTTTTTTAACTATATGTGTAGCACTTAGGTTACCTTTAGTTCCTCTTTTGACTCTGGGAAGGTATGTGGATATACAATAAGCATTACACCACTGAAAACAAACACACCACACTATAGCCCCCTTTAGCTCATCCGTATTTATATTTTCTTGATAAAATAGGATGCTTCTTAAAGGCTTTTCTTCCTCTCACTCCATATTGTCTGCGAAAGAAACTGTGCCACTGGAAAATGTGCTGCATGCTATATGCCGCACAGTGCATATGCATGACTGCTCTATACATTTACTGTAAGAACACTGCATACATGATGTTTTTCTACCCTGCTCTCTCGCTCTATCTCTCATTCACTCACTCTCTGATGTCAGGCAGAGTACAAGCTACATGTACACGAGTCAGAGACATCCATTTCCTGTCAATTTATGAAGCGTTTATGAATTATAAAACCGTGACAACCAGGGACCCGGAATGAGCGAAGGGGGGATAAGATGGACAGAATGAGGGAAGAGATAAGAGAACTTATTCACTTGAGTTGTGTTATGGTTTATGTGCATGTGCATGAATGAGTGCATGTGCATCTGCATGCTTTTGTGTCTGACGCATGCAAGCCTGTCTGTGTGTGTGTGTGTGTGTGTGTGTGTGCGTGCATGTGTGCGTGTGCACATGTGCATGCACTGACATTGTGCTGACATTGTGTTAACTTGGCGTATTGCTCCCGCAGCTGTGCTTATTTGGTGCCTTGGGAATATCCTAGAATTTGTCTATTTATTCATTCAATTACAAGTGTGTGTGTGTGTGTGTGTGTGTGTGTACTTGTGTGTGTATGTAAATGAGAGTGCGTGTTCAATAAAGCCTTATACCTGCGCCATCTGGCCCTGTAATAGCCTTCCATGCCCCCCAGAATGAGATGGTTATGTCTGGCTGCGTCACACACAGAAACACACACACACACAGACACACACGCACAGCCATGAAAGACACATGCATGCCCCTACCAGAGGCAATGTATCTTTTTAATGATAATTGAAACCAAAGTTGACTTGCCCCTATGCAGAGAATTTTCAGAGGATCAAAGTCAAATCGTTTCCAGTGAATAATGTGTGAAATCATAACGAAGCATCCAATAGCAAAAAAAATCTACATTTACCACAACTTTACGCAACTCACCCTCAATTTCAAAAAAATATCAGTCATTTGTTTGTTGTCTTAAAAGGAGCTAGATGCAAGGATTGATATCTATCTATCTATCTATCTATCTATCTATCTATCTATCTATCTATCTATCTATCTATCTATCTATCTATCTATCTATCTATCTATTTAATTTCGTTTTTAAATTCAAATATCACCCTCAAACAGCTCCATAGTTAAGCAGGAAGCTCGCCACCAAAACATCCAAGAATAATCTGGATTGAGCTCTTACGTCTTTGCATTCTTCCAGTAAAAAAAAAAACTGCCACGTATCAATAAATAACTGCTACCAAGTCTTGTTTAGAGCCATTTCATTTTGCAGGATTCTGTGGATTTGGCTGGAACTCCATGCTGTAGACCAGTGATTTGATGATTGGTGATTTCTTTTCAAATTAAAAGTTACATTTTAAAATGGTATTATGGCATCTGTGCTTTATTCCAGATTCCACAGGGAAGACTACAGGGAAGGTGGAAAGAGAAGGAGGACGACATGCCGCCAAGGTCAAAGCCCAGGCTCAAATCTATGATACACACACACGCACCCACGCACTCACGCACACACGCACGCACGCACGCACGCACGCACACACACACTAATGTTGTAAATTCCAACTTCTTCCCATGGTGACGCAATCCAGTATTAGTGTTTTCATTCGCTTTGTCATATGCTGCTATGAAGTATGTCCTAACTGCTTATCAGTTCAATTAAAATCAGAAAAAAAGGCCACTGTTCCTCTTAAATCTATCCAATGCATCTTATCTTAATTAATTGGTCCAATTATCACTGCACCCTGTACTTTTATTTTGGTCTAGACTTAGGTTTTGATTATCACCGGATAACCACAAGATGAGAGAGCTGGTAAATGAACCGGAGAGGTGGCAGAACACAAAAACCCTGAAACCGACCCATTCAGTCATGCTTTTCCAGCCACACAAACACATCCCTTGGATGAAAAATAAGGACATATACCACACATTAAAGGCCAAAAGTAGTGTGCACACTCAAATATTAGAGGTTATAGCACTGAACTCACATCAGAAAAGACATTAATGTCCTTCTGACTGACAGTAAAACATATGAGATTGGCATTAATGTTACACTCTTACAGGTGAAGCGGCACCACTACTTCTGATGGGTTGACCTGACTGTGGCACGTCAAAAATGGCTCTGATGCAGTGGGAACAAGCAACAATCGACACACCTGTGTGTTGAATGTGAATGTGCCTGAAGATGCGGTCCTTGTTATGGCCACTAGATTCTGGCTCCAGAGGAATGGTCATTGGTCAGGAGTCAGTAGAAAGAACCCAACTTCTTTCCAGTAAAACAAAGTCACACATTATTCTCAAGCGCTCAGTGTGCATGTCTGGTTTCTTACAATGAGATTTATGACGATGCATAAGTCGACAGGTCTCTCTCAACTGTAGTGGCTGCCAAGTGCATACCCGATCCCAGCATCAACCTGCCCAAATTAGTATTTTCTGGCTCATGACAACAAGACAACAAGATGGCTTCAAAAGAACAAATTCCCAACAATGCTGTGTGCAAGAGTCCCGGCAACAGCGTGCAGATCCAGGTACTTGTTAGAGGTGCAGCTGAGTGGCTAATAACACTGCCAGCTGTCTGTGTTTGTGCCTGTTAGTGCTTTATTTGTACCTTCAACTATGCAGTGTGAAGACAACAAGAGCAGAACTCTCAATGTAGGCATGATCAATAAATATTCTGCTTTAATATGTTGCAGAGGAAAGGATGCCGGAGTGAACTCAGGAAAGGACAGCTTCTTAAGACCCGAGTTTCAAGGATTATAGGATGCTGTCACACTCACACAGGCAAACTCACGCGCACTAGGTACACCAATGCTCCTCTGGTGTTAAATAGACAGAGGCAGACAGTTAGAAACGGGGACAGAGAGAGACTTACACACTCATGGACAGACACTAGGAAAAGACAGAGAAAAACAGACAGCTACACAGCGGAGACAGACATGTCCGTGCACACTATATAAGCAGAGAGACGCTATAAGAGACGGAAAGCCAGTCAGTCAGACTGATCACGTACCTTCCAGACAGCAGGTTCGCCAGAGGCCGGAGTGCGTCATCACCTCCTCGTTCTTGCGGCTCGTGTCGTTGTCGCCGCTGCTCTTCACGCGGCAGACCCCGCGCGAGTACAGCCAGTAGTCGGTACCGACGGCGATGGTCATGAGGCTGAAGGCGGCGAACGCGCCCACCGTCGTCACGAGCATCTGGACGCCGCGGTCACACATCAGCATCTTCATATAGGCGGCTCCTGTTTGTCTTAATCTTTCCCCCCCCTCTCTCCTCTCTTTTAGATTCAGCCTTTTATTTCCTTTATATCCCGCGAGACTTGCAGAGCCAGAGTGAGGGGACAGGCACTCAAAAAATAAATAAAACTATGGGTAAAATGTGGGGATTTTATAGGTATAGAGAGAAAAATGAAGTACTTGGCTGCCTTGTCCGTTGAGTTGACAAGAGGCTCGTGGCAAAGGGCGGGAAGGTGGGAGGGCGGCACGTCACTTTCTCGCGCATCAAAAACCGGTTTTCACCACCACCAACACCACCCTCATACACGCGCGCGCGCACGCACACACAGACACACAGACACACAGACACACACACACACACACACACACACACACACACACACACACACACACACACCGGGGGTTTAAGGACCACCGGTTGTCCCCGACTACCCGACGCTGCCCTCACTCAGTCAGAGTGGAGGGAAACGGCGATGCCACATTGTGCCTCTCCGTCCCCTCCTTCCGTTTATTAGTCCCGGGTTTGGCAGGGCGAGCTGCGTTCTCCACCAGTAACTGGAGATCTTCTCCTCTCTCTCCTCTTCTCCTGCCCTCTGTCTCTCTTTTTCTTCTCCTTCCTTCCTTCCTTCCTTCCTTCCTTCCTTCCTTCTTCCCTCCCTCCCTTCCTTCCTTCCTATCGCTCTTCTTCAACTTCTGCTGCTGCTTTCCCAAAACAGCACCCTTATTAATCTGTTAACCGTTAACAGCCAGGAGCGTGGGGGGACTCCATCTTTAAAACAACAACAAAAATGGGGGTTAGTTTGTGTTCTTCACTTGATGTCACCGCACAGCTTAAGTCAAGGGAGAGGATTTCTAATGTGACTCCGCTAAAACATCAGTGTTTAGGCGGCTCGCCCCTCACTCACCGCTGGCTCTCCTGACCGGTGAAAGATCTCCTCTTTCGACAGTTTCTGTCACAGCAGCGCCAAAATATGAGGCGGTACAGTGGATTTATTCTTGTTCAGGTTCCTGCTGAATTAGGCCCGCTGAATGAATGGGCGACTGAATAAAGCCCATACGTCAGCTATGAAGAGAGAGTGGACGGTGACCGAGTTCCGTCGTGTGATTTCTCCAGCTGTTGACTCACTGACATGTTTTTTTCCTTCCTCCTCGATGTCCATAGGCTACGGAAACTCGTCCAAACACGCAGCCGCTAATACGAATTCATTTTTTTTTTTTCATAGATTATCTGCAGTGGAGAGACGCGCAGCGCGGCTATTTAAGTTGAACGGGCTTTAAATAGGCACCAAAAAATAACTGCAACTCGGGATAAATCAAATTTCTGGTCCAAAACAGCCTTCTTCGCTCTCTCTCAGCGCTGAAGTTCAACCGCAGACGGGACAGACCGTCCGATAAGACGCCTGCCGATGGAGCCTGTAGGACAGCTACACCCGCCTGGGTTTGCTCCCGAGAAACGTGCCCGTTGATACAAACGAAAAAAAAAAAAAAAAAAAAAATGACAGCCGTCGCCTCCTCCGCCTCCTCCTCCTCCTCCTCCTCCTCCGCCTCTTCGTCTTCCTCCTCCTCCTCCTCTCGGTCCAACCAACACAAACTAAAACTAACCGCGCGTCTCCTCAAACTCCGCCTGAGGCCGCACCGCTCGGCTCGGATTGGGCTCGTGAGTGACAGCACCCATCAGGAGCTAATCACGTGCAGTCAGTGCTGTATGTCCCGCCCACCGCCGCAACGCCGTCAGTAGGCTATAAAGAATGTGGGGTGGGGGGGCTCCAGTCTACAGAGGAGAGGGTATTTTGAGTTTCAGTTAAAGTGGAGCTTTTTTTGATCAGAGGAATGTCTTTATGTGTCTGTCAGCAAACTGGACCACTAGCATTGAGCAGTGGCGTTAATAGAAGCTAACAAGTGGTCAAACTCATTGTAATTCTATACTGGGTTATATCTACACACACACAAAAAAACAAAACAGTAATGTTGATCAGATGTATTCACAAACCGACCGCTTCTGTTATCTCAAATGCAGCTTTCAGGTTTTTAAGGCAGAGCAGTGCCGCGCCGCTGTCGCGTCGGGAGCGTCTGCCGCGTCGGTTGAGCTGTCCGTGGTGCTGAACGCACGATGGAGCGCGCTGTGGCGCTGTCCTGAGTGCTGACGAGAAGCGTAGCGTTATCCTCCCCTTTGCTCTCCTTTCTCTTCCGCCTGCGCAACCCCATGCACCGCGCTGATTAGTTAGAAGAAAGAGTCAAAGAGAGAGAGAGAGAGAGAGAGAAATATATGAAGAGAAAGAGGGAGAGAGACTGGCAAGCGATGCGTGAAGAATCGCGCCCGGGAGAGAAGCAGAGACGCCACTTAAAGAGCCACGGACCGTTTTTAATGATTCCACTCCAGCGAGGCTTCCACACAAGGCGGTGTGAGCTTCACAGTTCACTTCACACACAGCGTGTGCACGTGGACGCAGGAGTGTGTGTGCATGTACTGTACATATAGGCGTATGCCTGTTCATGTCTGTTCACGTGACTCTGTTGTGTATGCACATCGTATGAACATGTGTAAGTGTCTTGTCTGCGTGCGCGCGCGTGCTTGTGTGCGTGCCGCAGGCGGCTGAACAGGTCCGACTGTTTTAAAGCTCGTTGTATTGCCTGTTTAAACAGCAATAAATGGAAGCTCGTCTTCGTCACTGGAGACCCATACAGATGATAGGATGACAGGACTGCAGGGATGAATAAATGCATGGATCCCCCCACTCTAATTGATTTGCTTATTTACTGGCAGCTTTTCTCTCTGTCTTTTTACTTTCCATTTTTCTCTCTGAGCATGCACACATGTTCATTAATGAATGAGGATCAAGGAGTCCAGTGTGCATGCTTGTGTGTGAATGAACACACCCATGCACATAATTATACAGGAAACAGATAGATTTCCGTCTCTCGTTGTGTCTGTCCTATGCGCACGTTTGTCAAGACCAGACAAAAGACCAGACGAGTGGACAATGATGCTTAGTTAAACTGTCTTGGTGTCAGTCTGCTTCAGTGTTTGAGTGCCATAGCTAAGTGACTGGCTGATTTACTGACTGGAAGTCAGGCTGTAAGTGACTTAAAGATGGAGTGAGTGACGCTCTGACTGACAGAGCAACTGGCTGTTTAGCTGACGGAATTGGTGGCTGTCGGACAGACTACAAAATAAACAGAGGAGGAAACAGAGGAATTAAAGTGATCAAAAACAAACAGAGAGGGAGAGGAGTGAAGAGGGAGAGGGAGAAAGAAGGATTACAGTTAATAATTAAATAATTGCATGAACAGATCAACAGAGAAAGCAGTGACAGGTCCTATCATCCTTCTCACTTGCTCTGTGTGTGTGTGTGTGTGTGTGTGTGTGTGTGTGTGTGTGTGTGTGTGTGTCCGAGGCCTTTGCTGCCTGCGTTATCTCACAAGGAGACTCATTAACATAGAAATGACTTCAGGAAGAGAAGTACAGCGTTTCACCTTTGGTGAGAGAGGGAGGGAGGGAGGGAGGAAGGGAAGCTGGAGAAAGGAGGGAGGAGGAGTGACAGGAGAGGAAGGAGGAAGAAGAGAGAGGGGAAGAGGTGAGAGACAGTGGGCGGAGGGAGAGAAGAAGAGTGGAAAGAAGGAAAGCATGAGCAGTGGGAAAGATAGAAGGGAGTATTGATGGAGACAACAAATTAGAGGACAGTGAGTGAGGATGATAGCAGAGAGACATACTATGTTGTCAAACAACAATTTGAGGAAATCATGTCTGGATTGTGTCCAGTGTTTCATCCCATAAAGGAAGTTCTACATTATTGAAAACACAAATTGTAGGGAGGTGAGCGCTAAAAGCGATTTTTCATCAAAAATGTGTCTACAAAAAATACTGATCATTTTTATCATTTCTTAAACGAATCAAGTGTCCAATGGAACAAGAAGGAGTGAGCTGTCCGATGAAGAGTTGCAGTCGACAGGCTGCACACCTCAAACTCCTCAGCAAGCTGACAAAGTGTGTGCTGTGCCTTTAAGTGGACAACTGCTTGTGCCACTGAAGCAGGTGCTGTGGGTTCCTAAACCATGAAATCTGCTAATCATCATCAATCATTAAAATCTGTTCTTCGTTATTTTTGATGATGATAACCTAAATCTGGAGGCAGGAAGTCTCTGCAAAAGCTTAATATTACTATAGCATAGATTGCGTTTTCTTTATGTTTTGTGCCCTCAACATGACACACACACATAGCAGCAATTTAAAAGAAAACACACTCATTGCCTGCAGGTGGCAAAAGTTTCACCTACTACTTATCTTACTGGTCTACACCTAAAAAACTGCTCCTGCTGCTGCTGCTGCTGTGGCTTTTCTTTCCAACAGGTGGTGTAGGTTTGATGGAGGTCCATTTGTTTCTGAGTTTAATCACTGAAACATGAAAAGATGTACAGTTTAGGTATATTACTAACTTCTAGAAGCCTGATTACTATGTGGTTCATGACCCTGGTGTCTTTAGGCAGAGGGTGGGGTCAAGGGCACTTGTAGGGAAAAGCATCATGAGAAATGCAGTTTGAAATCGCAAAGGCTCTGTTTCTCTCTCTTCTCACTTCCCTCTGCTGCTCTGTCCTCGGTTATTGGCTGAACAACAAGAGAATGAAGAGAGGAAGACCGGGTGGTTCTTGAAGAGCGGAGGAGGAGGACTGCAGGGTTTCTGCTCAGTGAGCTGGAACCTTCTCACGCCTCTGGCCAGCGCTCAGAGACTGAGAGGGAAAAAGAGGAGAAGGAGGAGGAAGAGGGCAGGCAACACAAGAGGAAGAAGTTGGAAGACACAGAGAAATTAGAGAGTGAAAGATAAACTGTTTGGAGGAAGAGAGAGGAGGAGGAACACAAATGTACTGCAAATGAAGTGGACTGGATATGTTCACAGTCAGCGAGGGACACTGACACGTGGCTTTAGGACTAAGACTAACTCTCCAACTGCTCTGACTGACCAGTTTATTTATGTCTTCATATATGTATGCGTCTGTGGGATTTGTAATGCGGATGTGTGCATTATAATGCATATCTCACCCTTGCCTTTGCATAGTCTAGGTGTGTATTTGTGTGCATGTGTGTTAAAATGTGTTTCTGTGTCTGTGGGTGTGTTTTACCAGATGGGAAGGACTCCGGGGCAGAGAGAGGACATATGGTGATGTGGCATGACTCTGGCGTGATGTTAATATGTCAAAACTGTGATTTATGACTTAGATGTCCGCAGACACAGCCCCGGGAAAAGGGTGTGTGTGTGTGTGTGTGTTTGTGTGTGGATATAGAAAGTGAGATGTTTTCTCATGTGTGTTGCCTCATTTGGCAGCAGAATAAATATGATTTCTGGTGTTGGTGAGTTAAATTTCAAAAATTTCTCCACTTTTTTGAAAATTTCATAGAAAGTTAAAGCTTCTGTCGGTGATGCTCTAATCTGAAGAAGTAATGTGTGTTTGTGGGACTGTCACGTGGAAGGGAGGACACTTTCAGGAGGGCCTGAGGTCAGAGATCACGTGGAGGCGTCTCTAATGTGTGTGCAAAATGAAAATGTGTCTAAGGCTGTTTGTGTGTGTGTGTGTGTGTTGGACATTGATTGGGCGGAGGACTGACAGATTGATTAAGAGAGGAAGTGGCATGTGAATGAACGGGCGACACGGAGAGAAAGAAGTGCATCTTGATTGTGGAGGCACACGTCTGATGGTGTGAAAGTGTGTCTAATATGTTTGCCTAATGAAAATGCATGTTGGGCTGCATGAGAGAGCGAAAGAGAGAGAGAGAGAGCGAGCAAGCCAGAGAGAAAGATTGTGTGAAATAAATCCAATCAGCTCCTCCGTCATGCTCCCCTCTTGAGCCTTTTTAAGATCCACTGAGTGAAATAAATAAGAGATTCTTTTGCTTTTGTCAGTTTCCCTTTTTCATGCAGCGCTCTGCTGTCATTCACTGCAGCCTCCATGTTCCCTTCATCTTTTCCTTTCGCACCAACAACAACAGCTAGCTTCTTTGCTAGCTAACTAACTACAGAATCAGTGCAGAGCCGCATGCACATAGCGGCCATTGATAGCACGTCTCATTGACTGTAAACCCTGCCCCCAAGCAGAAATTGTCCAATCATAGCTTAGCAACCGTAACTAGGCAGAGCAGGCCTTTCAAGCATTGGATTTCTCCACATTTTAGGGCCATGTGCATGGGGCTGTAGTAAGAGCAATGCTCTGTAAATAAAGAGTCTGGAGGGTGGTGTCTTTTTTAGTTAGCCTTTCGAAAAAAAAACAAAACAAAACCCAAGAGCAAATAAGACCGTATTAAACAATGTATTACATGCAGTTGTTAGCATGTTTGCCTCCATATCTTACAACCTGCAGTTGTAATCTAGCATTACTTTCAAGGTCAAACAGCATTTGGTACTATACTATTTTGTCCAGTTATAGGTCACATAAAAGCTCAGTTTATGGTAATGTTAATGGCTCTGCCTTACTGTTTATTGGATTTAGAGACACTCCAGCAACCCAAGCCAGCCGCCCAAGACATGCAACATGTATCTTTAGCGTCAGCCTTTTAGCAATTGTGCCTAATGATATCATGCAGGCATATGTAGTCATCAACTGCTTATGTAAGACCCATTTACAGGGTTCTTGTTCTTAAAAGTCAGCTGGAAACATTAAAAAGTCGCCCAGAGACAGAGTTACCATTAGCTTAATTTGAATCTATGGTCACCAACTAGATCTGAGACGCCTTGTCTGACTTTCTCTTGTTTTATTTTGTAAACTGCGAGTGGGAATGTGTTGGATGTGGAAGGAAGTGGGGCTTAGCGAGCGGCTCGTTAGCCATTAAGCATTATGCTGCTTGTAGCTGACCAAAGGTAGCAGTTGTGTATTATTATTATTATATCTTAAAATTACAGCTGAACTCATTGTCTCCATCTCCAGCAGTCCGAGGTAAACTGAGTGCGTGTGTGTTTTCATGTGTGTTTATTTGGAAAACATCATTGTCTTCAGGGAAAGTAACTGTTTGCCAGGAGAGAATTTACCTGTTTGTATTTGTACAGTTGTCTATGCGTATTCCCACACAGAACCAATGTGTGCAGGTGGTTTACACTACAGCACTATGTCTACATGCAGACTGTGTGTAGAGTAATCTACAGCTGTATACTCGCATCCCTTTGTGTTCCTATCTGATCTCCATCTCCTTCTTTCCACTCACGTCTTCCTCCTTGTTTCCATCCTCATATTTGTTTTGAATTTTATCTCACTCCATCTGTCCCTCCAACTTACCTCATGCTCTCTGTGACAGAGGATTATATGTTGTCATTATGAGAAGTCTGATTATTGTTATTATTAACACAAAGGCAGATTGAAGCCAAGCGTGGCCATATGGGATACACATATAGATGTGTGTGTGTGTGTGTGTGTGTGTGTGTGTGTGTGTGTGTGTGTGTGTGTGTGTGTGTGTGTGTGTGTTTGTGTAAATGTGAACCGTAACAGTGAAGGCTGCCTGCCAGTTGCACAGTATGCTAATAATAAAGATTTATTTGACATTTGCTGTCAAACCTGCACAATGTACAACGCATCTTTAACAGGTGGACCATTAATGTCTCTGCTGCAAAAATAGCACTCATTTACTGTGTCTAATAAGCAGAGGCTACCTACCAAGACCATGGAGGAAAATCCCTTTATTTTCATAATTGTTGGACGGCTTACGAGAGAAAAAATTATTTGTTGTGGTTTGATATTTTTCAAGCACTAAAAATGTAAAGATATAATTACAATTAGTCATTTGGCAGACGCTTTCATCTTAAGTGATGTACATTTGACACACACTGATGGCACAGCATCAGAGGCAGTTTTGGGGTTCAGTATCTTGCTTAAGGACACTTCAGTATGTGGACTGCCAAGACCAAAACCACAAACCACCGACATCCTGATTGGCATTGACCGCTCTACCTCCTGAGCCACAGCTGCCCAAACGCTTTGGTTTCGACTGAATTGGGCCTGAAACTAACTCAGTAATGAAACAGGTGTCAGCAGCTGTAAGAGAATAAAACTCTGCCTAGTTAATCCTAACAGAGATTTCGCTCAATTAAAACAGGTGGCACCACACAAACTACTTCGTCCATAGAGATTAGCTGTTACTAAATACACCTACAAGCTGCTAGGTGGAACTGTTGCGTAGCTAACTGAACTAGCTATGGCCTACGCACTATTAGTTTTCACCCGAGTGAAGAGAAGTAGTAATATAAAATATGATTGACGCATCTGACATGACACTGGAATAAAATGCTGAATTACACAGAGAATTAAAAAAACACAGAAATTACACAATATTCCTCAAATTATAAAATGTCTTACTAATTATGTTAGCATTAGACCAGATGATCTGAGGTTAGCATAATCAGATGTTTCCCCCTCACACAAGAAGCACCAGCATTCACTCAGCTGAAAAGCACGTGGCACACACCGAGACAAAATGTAATCTTTCAACATGATTTATTATTCTACAATCAAAAACATCACAATGCACATTTTAGACTTAGTAAACTATCTCACAAAACACATTCTTACTCGTCATGAGCTGTATCTTTGTTGTTCGCTGCATGTAAAAACTGCAAATTATCTTCAGGTTATTGTTAAACTACTTGTTTAGCATGTAAGCTCGGCTGAAATCAATGCAGAAATAAGTTCAAGAAACAAGCATCAGATTTCAAGTTTAATGTCTGGTAGCCTGCGTCAGCAAGGCGCGGGATTGCAAGAGAAAAACAGCGAAATGTGAACGGAAGCCATGTGGGACAAATCAGCGAGAACGGGAGAAGAATGATAAAGGAAGGATTAGAGACAAGAGGATGCATCAGAATAAAAACAAGCAGGAGGGAAATGGATCTTAAAGACAAGAGATAAAAAACAGAGGAGAGGGTGAGCAAAGAAAAAAAGCCTTTAGAGAGGGGTAAAGGTCAAGAGAAGGGAAAATGAGGTAAGAAAAAGACAATGAGGAAGAAGGCGAGAAGAGGGGGATCGGGAAAGGTCAGAGGAAAAAATAAAATGACGGATGGAAAGGTGTGATCAAAGAAAAGGTCGGAAGTGAAGAAAGGAGTGAAGGAAGGAGGACGCTAGTTTAGAGTTGGTACACTGTTCGGCCAATTCTGTTCCACCATCTATCAAACTGTATGAGTGGGTTGAAGGAACAGGTGTTTTTGATGTAAAATGTCATTATAGTTCAGTTCTCAGATGTTTTTCAGCATGTTTTCTATTGCAACTCATATATTTAATTTTACCCCTAAACACATATACTTCTCTGTGTATAAATGGAATTATGGTAATGGAAGACTTTACCGCTATAGACTTGTAAAATAGTTATATATATATACAAATGAAGCATGGCCCTTGTATAATATTTCATAACAATGACATGAGACATTCTTTATATCATAAATTAAACAACATAAAGCCTATTAATGTCTAATAAAGTAATTATCACACACCAGTCTATCAATCAAGACTTAATACAGGATAAATCCATATCATATGGAACAAGATATGAAAGAGAAAGAGAGAGATCATCACATGCATGCATAGTATAATTTTTAACACCAAACATAACCAGAACGAGTAAGTGGCTCATGATCGTGTCAACGAGTGGAGCTTCGCGAGGGAAAAAACATGTTTATATGTGTGTTGCTGTGGATGTGCGGCAGCTCATCGTTTCACGTTTGCTCTCTCAAGTCGCTGCTGTTTGGACAGGTGCAGATAGAGGCTGTGAGCTTACAAAAAGACAGAGTTCTTGTCAGTTTTGAACAAAGACTTCTATGAAATTATACAGTACTTAACATATTCAAATTACGTGTGTATGTACAGTGTCACATTCACTCGTCTCACACACACACACACACACACACACACACACACACACGCTCACACACAGGTAGACACAGCTGTCGAGTGCTATTGAATGCTTCAGGGTCTACGATTCAAAACAGCAGATGTTAAGAGTAGGCGTGATTAACATCAGGAGATATTTACACCCTTGACCTGAGCTACACACAGCTCTACGCTTGAGAAAGGCCGACACACAAATGAAACTTTATATTTTTCATGATCTAAGTAAAAGAACAGGACTGCGGAGTCGAATCCAGCGAAACTTCCCCAAAAATGAAGAGTTAGGAAAGATGCTATGTGTATGTGTATGCTTATATACTGTATAGAAATATGTACAATATATGTATATGTACTGTATATAGTATACACGAGGGTACTTTTTGTGCTGATTAAAGAAGGGAAAAACAATCTAGGCCTGTGTAATGGACCTACAGTATATGCCTTGTGTGCCTCCAGGAGCGAACATTTCACAGTCATTGTCCGCCTTGTTACGCTTCACCTAATAATTCCAACCCTCAGTCATGGATTGGACTGTATGGCTGTGTGTGTGTGTGTGTGTGTGTGTGTGTGTGTGTGTGTGTGTGTGTGTGTGCGCGTGTACAGTACACAGAGCTAGTTGGCATTATAGCTAGTGTAATGTGGTTTGAAGCTTGAAGGCAGATTTGCTGAATTTGAGCTGAATTTGAAATAATTGGCTTTATCCAATGAAGCCTTATAAACCACACAAACACACACACACACACAGACAATGCACACGTGTGAGCACACACATGCATTCATACATGTATTCTAGCATATGGACATTTGCCAAAACATGCACGCGAACACAGCTCTGACACACACAAACACAGATGGGCTGAGAGAAAGAAGTGCAAAATAAATAATCGAGAAAAGCAGCATTGCTGTTGTTATTATTGCTGTTTGTGAAATCGCTCACTTGGGGGTTGTCAAAGCCGCTCCTCATTCACTGTGCGTGAATCTGCATGTGTGTATGTGTGCACGCTTCACTGGTGACTGCCGCATTGCCAACCCTGTGACACCACGTCATACTAGGCTCCCAGTGAGGCCCTGTCAGAAGTACGGATTAGAGCCAAAACACAGAAAAATAAATAAAAGCAGACAACAGGGGTACTGGGGGAGGAGGGGAAAGGAGAAGGCAAGAGCCAAAGGAGGAAAGAGACGGAAGAGAAGGACAAAAAGGTTTGACAGTGAAGTTTGCTCATTAGGCATATTCCCCTGTGACGGCCCTGTGTGAGACGCTCAGTCTGCGTGTGTGTCAGCACTTCCACGGCGCGCAGGCTGGCTGAAACAGGCAACATTGGTCAAGACACACATGTTCAGATGGATAAAGCCTGCACACTCAGGCCTCTGTTTAAACGGCTGCAGAAGATACTGTGGATGCACTTTGTTCGTTCTAGTTTTTTTACTCCTTACAAAGTGATGAGAGTAACAAGATTAAAAAACATAAAACTTCTAACATCATTACAATTTGGTCCTCTCATGTTCTAAAAACATGTTGTAATCTGGAAGCAGCCACATTTCCTGCTTGTTTTGGTCCCATCTTTCCACCTGCCCTTGTTGAAGCTTAACACTATCATGGAAAAAAAGCATTTATTCATACATGAACAGAGGACTAGAGTGACTGTGCCACGTTAAAAAAATGACTCACACACACCCAAGACAATGTTTTAACATTTGCTGTTTTAACTGCACCAGGCAAATCACACCAGGGACTGAGACTGCAGCTCATATCCATTCATTCTTGTTCAACATGGGTTTATGTCATGTCACATCTCAGTGGTTAGTTACTCTCCTTACACGGTTTGGTACGAGATGTCACAACTGATGTAGTTAAACTTGTGGAACAACACTAGAGAACGTATGACAATGCTTCAATTAAGAAAATAGGTTTGCTGTAGCATTTTAGCAGATTTATGCAAACCAAGTTCTATTGTTATTATAATGATGGCATATAATTAAGAGCAGGGAGCACTTGTTCAGTCAGACTGGGGTGGTGTGGCGTGCATGGCGTCTGGGCTGCCCGTCTTTGCAGTGCATTATGTATATAATTGGTCAATTTCAGTCTTTGGGGATTGATATTTTCCCATAAATTTAGCAAGCCACACATGCTTTTGTCCTGTATGAAAAGCATTTTGACACCCAGGGTATTATTGATATAATACTTCAAAATCTTTGGTATCCAGTCTATTGTGCAATTTCGGTGTTGTGATACCTTTCTTATGCTGAAGTATTGAACAAACCCCAGTGTGGTCAAAAAGAATGCAGACATGAACAGAGCAAACACAGACAAATTAGACTTGTAGTGCGAGTTTTCCTTCCTATCTGCTCTGAAACCTTGCTTTCTGCCAGTCCATCAGCGTCATCGAGTGTATGTTAATTTGCAGGAGCCACATATTCAGGGTTAGTGAAGGAGAAGCCGAGGAAATCGTCCTGGTCCAGGTTCATGATAACGAGCTTGTCTGTCGGCGTCAGGTCCACCGGCATCTTGGTGAACTCCTTGTCGAAGTTGCAGGTGTCCCGACGGTTCCTCTGCAGGTGGAGTTCATGAGATTATGATGTAGAGAGGGTGTGGTGTGAGCAGGGATTGAAGTGAGGGAGAAAAGATAGAAATGGTTGCAGGCGAATGGGATGGATTGGAAAGGAGAAGAAGAGAAAGCATTACTGTTAGATGCTTTATATTTTAGTACAATATCAACTGCATAAAAGCGCAAGCCATCTTCATTTTGACTGAGCCGTCATTCAACACGTGCATAATTCCCATCTCATAAATCCCAGCAAATTTGCAATAAACACGAATTAATAAAAAGGGAACCCTCAAAAGTGACTGTCGTCATTATTTCCTTTGATGAAAAGGCAATCACGGTACGCATTCCTCAGTCTGTACCTCGCAGCATTGTTATTGTTGATGCAAGCGTTTCTTAAAATGAATACCACCGTCTCCTTGTGGCGGTGGTGTTTGCACTGACAGTGCAGGAAGCTGCGTGCTGTCACTATCACCCAGCACATTATGCATATACTGTAATACGCAGCATATAGAGTGAGTTTGAAGTGCTGTCTTTGATTCAGAAAACTTTCATGTGACTTCCATTTATTTCTCATTCGAACACCTCTCAAACGAGGTCTCACCTGCCAATATCTGTTTTGTTTTTTTTAAACATTATCTCTATGAAGCCAGGACTGAGGGTCACAGAAATCAGGATATTTTTACAGCTCTACAGCGAGCCCCCCTTGTCCACTGTGACCGTTACAAGACATACAGAGAAGCTGTTGGTACAGTAGCCTGGATGTGCAAGAGTGAGTCTACAAAAACGCTGCTTTTCTGGAGTTTCAGCAGTGAAAAATAGGACAGCGGTGTATCCTGTCTGCCTGCTTCGCTGCTGCTGCTGTGTGGGTTTATGTCAGGAATAACAGGAACACACACAGCACCCTCCTCTTGTCCTGTCTTTGCTGTGATAGTCCCTGTTGCTTGTGCTATTTGTAGTCAGGTCTCAGACTTGCTGTGATAATGATCTTGCTAATGTTAAGATGCTACAAGTAGCACCTGTATGAATGATGGCAGATCAAAGGAAGATAAAAGATAGAGATAAAAAAGGATACATGGATATGATGAAACAGAAAGAGAAAGGAGGAAATAGAGAGAAATGATCAAAATACCAAGTGGCAGCAGGCAACCTGTAATAGAAACACCTCAAAACAGAGGAAAAACAAGAAGACGTGATATATAGGAGTGAAGAAAGTGCAGAGGAGAGTCACCACTTAGACAGAGGGATGGGAAACAGATGCTAAGTGACATGAATCAAAAGAAAAGAGGAGGAGACTGAAGTCAAGGCAACAGCAACTGTGACTTTGTGTAGGAGGTGAGGGAAATCTGTGTGTGTGCGTGTGTGTGTGTGTGTGTGTGTGTGTGTGTGTGTGTGTGTGTGTGTGTGTGTGGTAGTGGAGGGTTTCTCCAGGCCAGGGCATTGTTAACGCACTGTTCAGCTCAGCTGGTGTATGTATAGAGGAAGGAAAAGACTGAGCGGGGAGGGAGGAGTGTATGTTAGTGAGAGGGGGAGGGGCGAGTTAGATGCCATTTGATTCGCTGACACTGCCACACGGTTGGGGACCTCTTTCTTATTGCGGCTGTCCGTGCTACATGCACTCATGGTGCTGTAAGGTTGTGTGTGTGAGAGCAAACACTAAAGGAAATGTGGTATACAGTAGGGAGTCATATCACTGTTTGCCATGTATGGCCTGTAGGTGTGAGATTCTGTGTGTGTTGTCATGTGATGCTGCTTAAACTGGTAGAGGAGGAATGGTTAGGGGCATCCATACAGTATTAATCATGTCCAGGGAACACACATACACACATTGTATCCTCGGTAGAGTCCATCAGAGGTAGCACATAGAGATTTGTGATGCCTGTCAATAAATTTAGTATAAGAAGTAAAGATAATTTTGTGGAGATTATCCCCGTTGTGGCTGGTTTGAACTTTGATCATACTCACCACGAGTCAGAAGACATGATCTGTTTACTAAGATGCATCAAAAGCAGGGTTTTTTTTGGTCTATGGGCTCTATTTCTACACCCCTCAACCACATAGAGCTCATGAACATACACCTGTGTGGGCAGGCCTTTAAAGCTCATCAGGCCTTTATGCCATATTCATAATGGGATTATCATAATTATGAGTTTCCAACATTTAGATAGCATTCACGTCAACATCTAAGTCGTCATTAGGACTGGGGAAAGTGGGACTTCTGTGAAAGCTCCAGTATATCCAACCTGTCTGCATCAGGCTTTCCTCTCTCTGCTCGCTCCTCAGTCAAGTGCTATTTATTCAAATAAAGAAACAGTTCTTTTGAATGTTTGAAAAGAAAAAAAATGGTAAAAATTAGATCTTAAAAGTACAATTTGGAGGACAAACATTCTGCACTTTTAGGACTTATTTATCTCTTCATTACTGTGAAGGACTGTGTCAGAGCTGCGGCACGATAAGGTGCTCTTTTGCATTTCCTCTCCTTTTTTGGTTTTACCTTTTTATTTCTGAGAGCTCAATCTGAGCTGTGCTTGCCTCTTGCAGAAAGATTCTAGATGAAATCAGTGAAAACACTATATATACTCACCATGTAGGTCTATAATGGTATTATCTTCCTCATGAATAAGAATTAATATTCTATACTTGGTTTGATGGTCCTTCCATGGCTATGACCCAAATAGATTAGGTAGATTAGATAGATAGATTGACAGATAGTCACAGGTGATATGAAATCATGAGGTAAAGTGGGATAAGGACAGCAGCAGAGAGGGAGAGAAAGAAATGGGTCAAATAAAAGCTGGCCACATAAATATTCACATCAGTAAGCAAGCAGCGGCCACAGAGAAAACCACACAAGGGGCAATCTCAGAAAATCCACAACCAACCATAAGTACATCCAAATACATCCACAAAGTCAAGAGTCTGAGCATCTGACACCATGTACATTTGAAAAACACACAAATAGACAGTCCAGGTCGCAGCAAGAGGAAGGGGACGGGAAGACGGAGACAGCCAGCAATAAAGAAGAGGGGAATTTAGCCTAGTAGACGCTGATTATTATGTTAGTCCAACACCTCTGAACGCACACTCGACACAACGCCTGCATCTGCTGTTTGACAGGAGCGAGGCAGAAGAGGGTGGGGTCAGAAACAACAGCGAGAGAGAGACAGAGAGGGACAGGAGAGCTTTCAAGATCACAGGAACCACAAACCAACGTTGCGTCTCCTACCTTCATCTGACAGCTCTCCCACCGCCTGAGAGGAGCTCCCTCCATCCACAGGGACGCACCTGCCACAGCTGGCCCAGATCCACCTCCCGTTCCTGGGCATGATATCCACTAGAGTGCCTCGAATCAAGAGTGTGATTTGCTTCCCAAATTATACATCAGAGATGTAGTTTTGTTAACCTCGTGCAGCCAAACGTCATTAAAATACAGTTTTATTTTGAACTATAATCATGCACAAGAAGGAAAGATTATTTTCATCTGATGGAGGCGGTGCAGCCATAAAAAACATGGAGTCTTTGGAGTCGTTTGAATACCTCACTCAGTGTAAACATCATACAGCTTCAATGGCGAGGCAGAACAAGCTGACATGATAAACATGAGTTTTAAGTACAGAGTATTTTTAAAGACTGCACACTCACACAGGTGTTTTTAATATGGTCATTAGACCTGTGCTCCCTCCCCTGGACAGTGATCATCCAATCAGAGCTTAGCAAACGTAGCCACGCACAGCCAACCTGTCAAGGTTTGGATTAACTGTCTAACTATAGGATTAACTATCTCTATCTCACAACACAAAAACAACGGTTCTCCCTCATCCGGTGAGGATGCTGACTTTTTTCCTGGAACATGCAGCTTTAGCCTCAAACTTTTAGCATGATAGCTTGCATGTAACCATCAAGTGCACATTTCAGACCCCTTTTACAACATCAGGCTTAAAAACAGCTGCTGGAAACATGAAAACATTACCCTGAGACTGTTTTCTTGGTCAGTTCAAATCAACTGTGTGCAGTGCATGGAAAGTTAAATGTATGGCAATTTTTTTCCCCTCAAAGAAAAAACAAATGACCATCAAACAGTGAAAAAAATGTAGAAAACAGGATGGAACTATGACATTTCAGTTTGTTTCATGTATTCATGTGAGGTTCAGGTTAAATCAGATCTGTGTTGAGGGATAATCTGTGGAAACAGTTTCTTCCTTCTTCTTCTTCCTCTTCTTCCTTCTGAGAGGAAGCAGTGAGTAAAATGTTCACAATGTGAGAACGTATGAAAAAAGGTGGGTTTTTTTGTTTTTTTTTGTAAAATTGAGGAAGTTTTTCCAAATTTTGCTGTTATCATCAGTCTTTCCTGATGCAATACTTCAGAATGCGCAAAAAATACATTGATGGAAACATGATTAATGTGGGTTCAATAATAGCTCTCTGTGCCAAAGTATGCTTTCGTTATCTCCTGCTGGAATATTCCAGGAAATTTTACTCACCCGGTCAGTACTTGCTATTGCTAATCGATGCACTGTTAAACTAAATGTCATTCAATTTAGGACTTAGAGTTTGGACAGTTTATCTGACTGGAAATATAAACACACACACACACTCAGGGATGTTTATGTTTCCAAAACCTAGTAAATCCGCTGTGTACACTGCCATAGAGCGTGCACGTTATTTACCACAGATACACAAACACACACACACACGCACGCACGCATGCTCACACAGCTGCCAGCCATGTAGGCCAGCTCATAATGTGTTCCATCTCAACACGCTTCGATTGCAGTCAATGCTGTGAGGCAGAGAGACAGAGATATGGGGGAAAATAGAGAGAAAGAGCTGCAGCAAAGGACAGCGAGAGAGATAAATATCAGTGGCCCTTGGTATAGATGCATAGATAGAAAGCTTAGAATATACAGTAGCATCGGGGCAATTGTTTTTCAAGTCACTGTGTTCCAGAGGCAGCGGTTTTAATGGACAAACATGACTCTGAGACTTTAATTTCGACTTTGCCTCTTCACACCTCCCTTCCCTCTCTCCCTCCTCTCCTCTGCCTTCCTGCCTCACTCCCCTCCACCTCTCTTCCTCCCTCTCTCACCCCATCTCTTTTCAGTAACGAGAGGATTAGCGGGAGACGAGCCGATGTCAGCTGAGGATGTGGGGAGAGTGGGAGGGACAGAGGAAAGGGGAGGTGAAGAGGAGAGGAGGGTGAATGAAAGGCGGTATCGAACGCTGACCTGTTTTGGGCTGATAAGCGGAGGCTGCTTTGTGCTGAAGCCACTGGCTTTAATTTAGGGGCCGCAACATTTGGAATTAATTATCACACACACTCCAGCACTGCTGCGGCTTACTGCGTACATGGCTATTACATCCACTCCAATACAAACTTTATACAGCTTATGTGCTGGAACTTACCGTTAGGCCAACACAGGAGTTTGTACTGCTGTTCTGATAAATTTGCATAAAATACAGCTGCACTACAATGTTAGCATACGGGTACACAAAGGGGGATATGGGGTTTGCCTCTGACGAAGAATTGTTCAGATTATGGGCGACAAAACAACACAAAGACACACAAAGAACAGCATGTAAAATATACTAACTTTGGTTAGGCTTAAGCAGCAAAACTACTTGGTTAGGTTTGGGAAAAGATCATGGTTTGGTTTAAATTAAGCATGTTAGTCTTGTACACTACTTGCGTACATTGAATAACGTATGTTACTTCACTTCCAAAAGAAATCATGTTATGTCATTTGATGCGCAGGGAGAACGGACTACACTATACAATGAAAAATGATGCTTAAGGGGTATTCAGTGACTTAAAATGTGATGCCAAGGGGCCCTAAACACGCGTCCACATGTAACATGTTGCGACAGGTTGTGAGAAGTCCATATAAAAACACAAAAAAACCACAACTGTCATTTTTACATTTCTGTTTGTATGCAGATCAAACAAGATACAAATGTTAGACAGTGAGCTTTAGAAGTCAGGTAGGTTGACAGAACCAGGCCAGCTGTTTCCCCCTGTTTGCAGTCTTCGTGCTAATTTAAGCTAACCATCTCCCGGCTTTAGCTTCATATTCAACAGACAGGTATGAGAGCAAGGGAGTGAAGGAGCACATTTCCCTTACAGCATGCTACCTGGAGAGAAACAATTCTCTTGGTTTTTGATTATAAAAGGTGTGTTGCGTTGATCCAAAAATGACATTACACCTGTTCGTGTAGAGGCGACGTAGCACTGGATTTGTTTAGACACCTGCATTCATTTAGTACCAAAGACTGCTGACTGATCTGGTTTAGTGCCTTTTAGTGCCATCACATCTAGGTAATATATGTGAGCTTGTTTCAAAAGTGCATGTTTTTGATATTTGAGTATCCTAGTAATCATTCTGAATAACGCTAAAATATCTTTAATAACCATCTGAGCCAGATGTCCCACTCTTATGGTCACATGCCTCTACCCTCCCCCGCAAATATAAAGAACTTAAAGGTCATCTCAACACGTTTGACTGACTTCATGAAAGTTTAACCTCATCTCTTCCAATCCACGGATTCTGAACCATAACCAGATCGATGATCGCACTCCTACATTCACTTTCCCGGTAGATAATTGGTGTAGACATTGTTTTCTATCGCATTGTGCATGGCCAGAACTGCTGCATCTATGTGTGCACAGACTTGTAAACATTATACTGTACTAGGGATAGTAAATAGTGCAAGATATAGTAACCCCTATTAAAAGTAAATGTGCAGCTAGTAAGAGCAGCAGCTGTGGCTCGACTACAGAGGATTGGGAGCAGCTTTAGAGGCGGTGTGAAGTGGTTGAGTGGCTCAGCAGGGCTGTGTGTATGTAGGCCGTGTTCTGCATGTTATTTCCTTGAAGTCATCAGACCTACGCTCCCCCATCAGGGAAAGGCTCTTATGATAAGTGGCAGCCATGAAATATGCACAGCCTGTCGTAGCCGCCTGCCTCGCTTCACAGAGCCTCGCTTTGCTTCCTCGTCCCCTCCCTTCCTCCATTCCACTGTCCCTTCGTACTACCTCTTCCTCTCTCCCCCTCGCCTCCCTTCATTGTTGAATTCCTTCCATCTTTCCTTTCATCTGTTTGCCTTTCTCTCTCCCAACTGCACAGTCTGTCCCTCCATCTCTTTCTTCTCACCCCCTTTTTCTTCCCTCTCCCCCACAGACAGCACATCAAAATGTACACAGTGAGCATCATATAAAGACAACAAACATCCCCTAACACATCTTTTAAATCCTTTATTTTAGGTATGCCTGTTTTTCCTGGAAAAAAAATTGGCACATGGAAAGCATTGTGAAAAGCATTTTTTTTTTCCTTTAGATATATTTCATTATTTTCACATGTAGCGCACACAACAGGAGCCTGGACCACAATTTTGAAGCACTGCTGACACAGAAAACATGGATCACCCTAATATGCTAAATGTAGGCTATATAAATCCTAACTAATGAAAAGGTAAAACAAAAGCATTTTTTTCATGCAGAGTTCATTTTGATTCTCCTTCAGCAGGAAGGAATCAGAGAAACAAAAACACAAATCCTGGAATAAGACTTCTCCTCTCGTCCTTTGCAATACTGACCACATGGTGTATAACTACGTATATGGATATATCAACATTTGACACAGCTACTGTATATATATATATGTTTATGTATAAGTGTATGCAGTTATTTGTTGTTGTTAAAATACAGTAGACACTGACTGTAATAAATACCGACAGGTGGAGGTACGACACAGATAATGGACACGGATTTAGCTTTACGTCGCCATTGTTTTAAGTCATAAAACACAACAGTCGCATTAACTTTCAAAAGCTGCTATTCTGTGACTTCATGTCGCAGGTCTCAGTGCCACCAAAAAGCATCTAACACACGTTCTACTGAAGTGCCTTACAGGCGGCTGCATGTGGAAACACTCAGATCAGCAGTGAGGCACCTAGGCGGTGCATGGCTTCCCAGTCTGAATTCTTGCCATTCCCAGTGGGATCAGGCCTTCGCTCCCTCGTCTTTCTGCTAACCCTTGGCCATCTGTCGCACTGGCCAGGAGAGAAGCAGAGCACAAATTGCTAGTGCCCTGCAAAAATGATACAGATGACATTTTTCACCATGTTTCTGATATTTAACGCCTATGCCTAATTCCAATCTAGAGGACAGCAACACATATATATCTATACGCTCGAAACAACCATTATATTCAATTCAATATACCTCTATATTATATTATATTATATTATATTATATTATATTATATTATATTATATTATATTATATTATATTATATTATATTATGAATCAATATTGATCACCATGGATCTCGGATATCGGTTAGTATCTCCATGACAATGTCCTGTCAGCGGTTATGCTTGTGGAGACCACGGTGGCAGGTAGGATGACAGATGACCGTTTGTTCAAGTAAACTGACTCTATGATACTGCAGCATTACTCTTGTTAACCTGCAGATACTGTTTAGACAACTTCATGCCACTGCTACGATAAACACCGGTGAAACTCTGGGTGTGTCCGCTGTGCACAAAAACCTCTCTTGATGTGCCTCTGTGATGACGAGAAGTGTGATATGAGGAAGCACTTCAGCCACCTCCACACAACATTAACCGCATGACAACGTGTGATGTCCGTCCTTCACTCTGGTCATGATGAAGTACGCCTGTGTCATAGTAAGCTTCATATGTGAATTAATCACAGTCCTAACCTGAGCCTTCGGAGGGTCGGTTCACTACCAGTTCTGCCTTTCTGTCAACAACATTATTGCTCGCTGGGGAAAACAAAAGACAAAACACACACACACACACACACACACACACACACACACACACACACACACACACACACACACACACACACACACACACACACACACACACACACACACACACACATACACACACACACACACCTTCCTGCTTCAGAAAGCCTGGCTTTAACCCGTGTCCACATTTGCTGCTGCTGTAGTTTGGATGGAAACTGTTATTGCGCATGCAGATGGCTACTTGAAAAGCAGGAGTCACAGTGAGTTTAGCCTCAAACCCTTTCTCCACTCCTTTAACCACAAAAAAAAAAGACCATAAAAGTTGAGCTGCATTACATATTGTTCCACTTCTCTGTTGCAGACGTTCAGGTACATAACCTCCAACTGGGTTCAATTTTAATTTCCAGGCCAAAGATCCTAACGTGGAAAACATCCCTTAGATCGGCCGTGGTTTCCAGGAACCATCCAGGTGGAATTTGCTGATTCAAACACAAGGTTTGAGACTACAGCCTTCATTAAGTACCCACTAATTGTCTCAAATATCACCTTTCTCTTCAGACATTTACTGAAACTTCATATCATTTGCTAATTGTTTCAATTTCATGCATTCTGGCAGGAATCCATCTGTTCTCTTTACTTGCAAAGTAAAGTAGAAGGAAGCTCGATATGAAAGGGGGTTGCAAACAATCACCATACAAACAAATGCTAACACAGGGCCAGGCAAGGCGCTGGGCAGGTACGGACACACATACCAAAATGCAAATGTGCGTTTTCATACACGGTACTCGTTCGCACACATAAAAAACATCCATGTGCACACACACATGCGC
The DNA here is from genome assembly GCF_039877785.1 of Chaetodon trifascialis. NCBI lineage: Eukaryota > Metazoa > Chordata > Actinopteri > Chaetodontiformes > Chaetodontidae > Chaetodon > Chaetodon trifascialis. The sequence continues at coordinate 10,445,311 of NC_092070.1, forward strand.
TGTAAACAAACGCCCAGGTATCGGAATCATGCTTTCGTAAAACACAAAGAAACTAACTGCTAGTCTCTTTCATTGCTTAAATACTAGATAACAGAAAATCAGAGTATAAGAAGTAGTATTATCTATCTATCTAACTGACTCAAAGCCTGCATACAGACTATATTTTCCAGCAGCATTTCACCATCATGATCCAAGTGCTGAACAGCGAAATAAGACGCAGAGAATCCACTATTTGTGGTCACATCTGATTTTTCTCCGTCTCATTGGGTAAAATCATACTCCATGTTCAACAGTCGCAATAGATGCTGAGATAAGATGCTCAAATGCTGCTGGGAGACAAAGTCCAGCGCTTTTATTGATATAGAAACTCATGCACAAGTATGTGAAGCATTCCAGTTTTAGCTAAGATAAGGATAAACATACAGACACTATTATTATCATACATTGCATTAAAAGCACACCAGAATTACAGGCCGAACTCAGAATGCGCCGGAATAGCCGAGGAATGACTAAAAGAAATGTTAAATCACAATTTCCACCATAACATGGACTGCTGAAGAGTTGTACGTGAAGTTGTGTTATTGTGCGTGTGTGGGGCGAATAGTCTGGAGTTGCACTTGTGCCAGTGAATGCTTTACTCCCTCATCACTTTTGTCAGATTTTATGAACTTTTAGGGGTCATAATTAACATCTAATCCTTATTTTCATGACTTGTACAAGATGAAATCATCCCAAAGTCAATGGCTCATTGGTAATTAGCAAGATCGCCTGTAATCATAGAAAAAAAATGGGATTTGCTTAAATTCAATCTAATGATCTCAATTTCTCAATCTAAATCATATTGTAGAAGCTGCACTAGAGTGCTACAGGCCATCAGGATATTCAGGATATTTAACGTTGATATGTGTGTGTGTGTGTGTGTGTGTGTGTGTGTGTGTGTGTGTGTGTGTGTGTGTGTGTGTGTGTGTGTGTGTGTTCCAGGGTGCACAGGGTCGACACTGAGGAAAATGACTGTGTATATATTTGTGTGTGTGAATCCATGTGTCCATGCATGAGCGGAAATCAAGCCTGCTCGGTGGCAGTGGTGGAAGCAGGTGTTCCTGGAAACTCTGGGTTGATAAAGGAGAATCCCTGGAACTCGTCCTGGTCCAGGTTCTGAATCACTTCCTCATCGGGAGGGGTCAGCACGGGCGGGTGGCGGGTGAAAAAACGGTCAAAGTTCTCGGCATCCCGTCCACACTGTTGAGGAGGGCGGGGAGGGATGGTGTACAGGGGAGGGGGTGGACGGGGAAGGAGAGGAGTGGGGATGGAGAGGAACGGATGAATTGGGGTGGGGTGGGGGGGGAGGGAGAAGAAAACAAAAGAAGGGGAATGGCGGGTTGAACCAGGGTGTGAGATGACATTACTTGAACATGGTTTCAAATATTGGAAAAAGGTGCCTGTATGTGGGGCGCGCTTGGTTCACCTCTCTGTGTGCACTGGCAAAAAGCTGGCGTTACCTTCAAAGTGATGTGCACTCAGGAGAGGATAAATCAAGCACGCCTCAGGTATATGCTTTCCGTTTTCAAATATTTGAAACATATTCAACTCCAACTTTAAACAGAACAAGGTCACTGAAGTCTCAAACGTCCTGCGGCAGTGCACTACGTCAGACTGGCGGCCGTGCAAAAGTGTAACTTTTTGGTAACTCAAAAAGCATCCCACCATGGCTGGAAGTACTGTACATGGCCAAAAACACTGTTCCCTTGGTATTTCACCTAGAGTTTTTGGTTCTGATACTTGGATTTAATTGGAATTTCTAAATCATTGTACAGGAAAAGGCTCAAAGCCATAAGATGATTGTGGTGTAATTGTGGGTTAATTGTGGGTTAATCACATGCTGCAGCTGTGGAGACCGGCTGAGATATGATAAACTAAACCAGACAACCAGCTCGTATGCACCGGGAATAACTCAAAATCTCTGCCATCATATTGAAATCTACTGAAAATGTCGACACCTATTCGTGCTATTGAGAGTATCAGCTCCAATCTAAACTCAGCTATATTAAGTGCAAAGAAGTGACAGACGAGTTAAATCAACTCAAAGTGTGTCGTGCAATACACATTATGTAGAATTTGTTTTCTCAAGAAGCAATCTGGAAAAAAAAAGACGTGATCGTTCATTTCAGTGCACTTCATATCCTCGTTCTGACCACTGGGAACCCCAAAAAGAGCTTAGATACCCGTGAGAGGTGCGTCCATCTGAGTACATAAAACAAGTTATTAACTTGAAAACTATATTTTCCCGACAGTACGCCTCACGGGGAATTTGGGCCGAGCTAGTCCTTTTTTTTTTTTCCATCTCTATCACTGCACTGAGCTTTAATTAACACAACAAGGATTCAGTGTCCTCTGACAACATCACCCAGAGGAAAACTACAAACTCATTAAATCTCCGCAACTCGGAAAACCAAATGAAATTAAGCCAGACTGTTTATAGTTTGGGGAAATATGTGAAATGAGAAATACACCGGGGTCAAATAGTATTTGCAGCTAAGTGCTTGCGTTTGTTTTAACCTGTTTGGGGGGACCAGATGGGAAGAATTTGCCATATAGGGAAATAAATTACGGTAAGTGCCACAAAGTTTAGAAGTATCAGTTCAGTACACAACAACTTAGCCGAGAATTGATGTGGCAAACATTTCAAACGACGTGCTCAAATCCAAGGTTAAATAGTTTTTTAACACCAGGGATGCAACTGGAGTAAGTTTTGATGAAATGCCCCTTTAAAGGCAAAAAGGTGCTTTGATTGCATTTGGCCAAGCTACAAGCCTTACTGGGGGACAGGAAATGGTGAGATGTTTCTGTAAGACTTAAAAACTTTGGTTTTAATGTAGTTCTGCATTAATGCTGCTCTGCTGTCAGGTTTCTGTGAACAGTAGTGCACTCCAGGTCAGGTTTCATTTGAGACTGAGACCGAGAGCATGCAAATAAACAGAAACAAACATGAGAAAAGTGTGAACACAGACAAAAGGACAAATGAAAAAGTGTAAGGACAGATGGGTTGATGCATGGCGGCAGGAAACAGTGTGAACAGATGGATGGATGGAACCTTTAGGTGGATGGATGGATCAATGGTCTGACAGCAGATTGCTTAATGGACAGACAGATGAACAATCATAAATTAAGATTGCTGATAGCTGTAAATGAAAGTCCAAGGTGATGTTGGAGTGTTCTTCATCTGTCCAGTCAGTCAACCAGTCAGTCAGTCAGTCAATCACACATTCAGAGGTTCATCTGATCAATCGGACTTGTCAAAGGCATTCACAGTGTGTGCAACCACAACCACACCCTGATCACAAACACTTAGGAAACTAACTTCTGAACAAAGTGAAGCTTCCACTGCAGCCAGTGCCATCCGTCATGAACAATCATCTGTACAAAAATGCACCATCACAGATCGCTCTGAAGAAAAATGGCTTCTAAAAAGTTTACGGCTGCAAATATTGAAGGGACCATCTTCAAAATAATACACACATAGCTCAAATAAATCTGATAGCATAGCGCCAAAATAGATCAAAGCACCACCTTCAGATGCTAAACTGAACCCTAAACTTTTATGCAGGATAAACACAACCGTTCTTCAAAAAATCGGGAACCTTGATTGTTCTCAGAAGGCTGAAGAAACACAGACGGAGAGACATAGCAAGCGACAGCGCAGAGAGGTGAAAGACGAGAGATGTTAGAAAGACGAGATCAAACGGAGAGAAGAGAGCGATACAGAGGGAGAGAAGAGAGGAGATCAGACAACATATGTTAGTAGTCACAGCAGAGGAACTGTGCAGAAACACACCTCAGTGTTAAACCACAGCCTGGGTCCTAATGGTGACCTCTGACACCCTCACATGCACCGTATGTACACACACACAAAGACAGGAGCAGGCATACACATTGCAGCATAACCGATCCAGCTTAGAACACACACACACGCACGCACGCACGCACGCACGCACGCACGCACGCACGCACGCACACACACACACACACACACACACACACACACACACACACACACACAAACCCCAGTGGGCCAAGACAGCTGCATAAAAAGCTCAACTCAGAAAAACTCTTTCGCAGCAGTCTGGCCTAAGGCTGTGTGAGTGTGTGTGTGTGTGTGTGTGTGTGTGTGTGTGTGTGTGCGTGTGTGTGAGTCTCAGTACGAGATGACATCATTCTGAGCCTAGTTATGATCAAACTAATTTTGCCATGGAAAAAAAAAGCCCAGTGAAGAACACACAGTTGTTTCAGGACACTGTATGGACATCTTCCCTTGAGGTTCGCTCTAAACTCGATGTAACCCTGATGAAGACGCAAACTGTTTCAGCTCATGCAGGAACGACTGCACCGAACTGGGGACACTGATTTTGCATTTGAGTTCTGCATCCGAAACCAATCAAATGAATGCAAAATTCAAAGCGGCCCCCCAAAATCTAAAAATCAGCAGCGCCACAGTCATCGCTCTCACCTGGGCATCGTTAGTGTCTTTCTCTGTTTGTCACCGTCACTGCCAACTTCCCCAGCGCATGCAGTGTCCTCCTCATCCGACCCACATCCATTACCGCACCTTTCTCATCATCATCTTCACAATCACCACCATCGTCATCATCATCATTTCCTGACTTACCTGAGGTCGTCGTCCCATACAGAGGAGGGGGAAGAGACAGAAACGTTACATCGGAAGTGAAAAGATGAGTAAGATAACAGAAACAGAACAGAGAGAGGTGTTGAAGGAACATAGAGGAAGTTAGACAGAAAGAGGGGAGCAGCACGCGTCGTCCTGGGCACGTCTTTACCAGGAGTTTAACCACAGACAGGAATTAAACTCCCAGTCTCTGCGGTGGTGGGATGCGTCTTCGCCCCTTGCGCCACTCATGGGAATTGTATTTCCGTGTTTGAGGTCAAGTCGGGTTCAGCGGGGTCAGACTTACGGCTCTTGGTTTGAATGGCGGCTGCACCTCCTTGTTCTCCAGTTTCTCCCAGTCCATGTAGCGGAAGAAGCTGTGCTCCCTGATGTCTCTCTCCCCCTCCGGACCGCAGCCCAGTCGCTTCGCTGGATGCTTCGTCATCAGCTGGACGGACAGGGAGAAATCAGAGACTTACTGCATGCCATTCCTTCCCTTTGTCCCTCAATCAAACCTCCCGTCTCCTGGCTGACATGTGCTTTGTCCCTTTTCACCTACTCTATATTCTCATATCTGTTCTGTGGATCACTGTTTTGTAAAGGCATTTCCATCACCTCCTTCCTTTCACTGCCTCTTCCTTTTCAGTACGACCGCCATCAGGAAACTAATATTCATGCTTCTGTCTATCTTTTCCACCGTTTTCAACATTTGAACAAGACTAAGGGTGTGCAGCCATGCTAGCAGCTCTGCGAGGCACAGTGGTGCATTAGGCTAAATGCTAAAATCCACATGCTGACGTGTTCAAATTTTTGTTTAGCATGGTAAGATTTGCTTATTAGCATAAAACACAAAGTACAGCTGAGGCTGCAGGTATGAAGTCGTCAGTCAAGGTACTGGACAAATTCTAATTTTGTCATGCCGATGGTGGTGCCTGACAAGTTAAGGGATCAACAAAGTTATGCTGAGGCGGACTTTAATGTATGCTACTAATTTAATGCTAATCAGTGCCATCAAAAGAGCCACACTGCCTTCATAGCACCTTCCATGAAGGAAACATGTGAGCGTCAGTTCAGGAAGTGTTGTCACAGCCACATGCAAGCTTTGCCCCAATAAAACAAAATCAGCACCGGTAACCCGCAAAGTTGCATGAATTATGAGCTTGCAATCAAGGTTAGCTAACAGAAAGCAGACTAAATGCCTTTAATTATTATATTTCAGGGGTGTGTGGTGTCTTGACTTGTCACATTTACATAAGATAAGCTGCAGGTATTATCCAGAACTACAAGACAGGTCTATGTCTGATCTGCACTCAACAGTCTGCTGCTGCGATGCCCCAAATTTTCCCTCTGGCATCATTAAAGTTTCATCTCATTTATTCCCGTCTCTTTTCCTCAGTGTTTCTGTCCGTGACTCCTTCCTTCAATCATCTCTGTGTATAAATAAACATCATATACTTCTGGAATTTTTTTCTCTCCTTCCTTTTTAACCATCTATCAATTCTACTATCTATCATCTGAGATGTGTCTCCCTGGGGACCAAATATAAGCCACCGACCCACCGCCTGCAGATAAATGAATAACTGTTGTTGTTTTGTCCTCTTTTACCACAGCAGTTTTTCCACAGGCCTAATTAAGGACCATTTACAACGTCTGTCCACACAAAACCTTAAGAAGAGCATCCAGGCCGGTGACGTCAGTGTGAGTGTGTGTGTAGGTGGGGTGTCTCCCTCAGGAGCAGCAGTCATAACTCATTACATTAGAACTAAAATAACATTTTCCACGGGTCAGTCAACCTTACACTGTGCGCGCGCACACACACACACACACACACACACAAACACACACACACACACACACACACACACACACACACACACACACACACACACACACGTGCGCATGTATGTATGTATGTGTGCCCATAAACACACTGGCTGCTCACAGATAAGCGCATGGGCACACACACTGGCTTAATCACCCATACACACACAGGCCTTAATTAACAGGCGTGCAAACAGTCAACGGTTAAGAATACTTTATATTTAAAAAACACAATTGTTTGAAATATTTTCCACAGAAGAAACGATAATCTCTCTCATCCGTTCCTCCTCCTCTCGATGCCTCTCACCTCTCCTCTCGCTGTGTACGTTGATGTCTTTGGACTACAGCCTACGAGAGCTGATGTTCCTCGCTGTCTGATGCACATTGTTGAAAGGTGCATGCACGGCGGTTTCAAGGCGACCCAGTCGGGCACACTTAAAACCACACCTGTGCTGCCACAGTGGATTTAGACCCCTTTAGCAACTATTTTACAAGAGGCGAGCAACAAATAAGATGGCTGTTTGGGCAGACTACAATTACAGCTGCTACTTTCCTTTAAGGAGAGTCTCTGTGAATCTGCAGTTCCTTCCTCACGGTGGTCGTCTTCAGTGAGAGAGAACTTATTGCAAGAAATAACGGCATATGTGAAAATGGGATGGTTTACTTGCTCTGGTCACTCAGCATTAACTGGCTGCTTTTGCCATCTGGCGAAGCTGTGCTTACTTAGTTCCTTTACAATCATGTTGTCTCTTTTTAGTTTCTGGGCTTGAGATCCATGTAGGCCGGCAGTAGAGCAATGCTTTAATGTTAATGTCATGTAATTTCATCATTTTCCAAAATACCAGACAGGACATAGAAATGGTTTTATGCTATGTCGTACGTCTGTGGCTCCAAAGGAAGCTGCTTGTATCAACATAGGTGGAGTGGTGAAGTTGAGTGTAGATCAGGTGGTGCGGTGCGACTTTAGGTCACATTTTGGCATTAAATTGCAATTGCATTTCCATTTCCATTTGTGCAGACACCATCTTATGCAAAGACAGACATTTTGCAGGCAAAGTTATTACCATTAATGCCATCTGATTGTACAATGTCCAAGGCCATTCCCTTTGAGTTAATTAAATACCTGCAGCCGTTATAGAAGAGCAGGAATACTGCACCTCACTTCCAACTATAAGGTTTTATCTGCAGTCTCTAATTTGAGGGATGTGCTTCGTGTAGTTGTGCATGGCCAAACAGCATGTGTACATGAGAATCTCGCAAAATAAGGACACACTTCTCTGTTTCAAGGTGTATTCACATGATCATGAAACAATTTTGGATTTTGCACAAGCCTCCTCAATTATTGTTTGTGTGGTTTGGTGCAACGGCACTGTGTAAAAACTGAGGATTGCACCCTGAATTGCAGAAAGCAATAGGGAATAGCATTGGAGGCTGTGTGTGTGTGTGTGTGTGTGTGTGTGTGTGTGTGTGTGTGTGTGTGTGTGTGTGTGTGTGTGTGTGTGTGTGTGTGTGTTTGCATGTATAAGGACACAGTTGTACTCATTGCAGTAGAATCATGAGAATTTGAAGACATCGTGTACCGAACACTACAGCACTATACAATATACTGCAGCAGCTTAAGCATGTGTGCGTCTGTGTGTGTGTGTGTGTGTGTGTGTGTGTCCCATTGCTGGCTATGAAATATGGATGCTGGTCAGGGTGGAAGCAGGGGAGTGGAAACGTCTCTGATCACTCCTTTCTCTCTCTCTCTCTCTCTCTCTCTCTCTCACACACACACACACACACACACACACACACACACACACACACGCACACACACCACAAGCGTGCTCTTTGTATGAAGTCAGTGCTGTGCAGTGGGCAGAAATTTAACTCTTTATAAAGGAACCTTAAAACACAGATCACTGGTGAAAGTTTTGCAGCAGTTAAAGTGCAGCTGATACTCGAAAATGTTCTCACTGATCTAAAACATCAATGAAAACCAGAACCAAACACTCAGGACGTCCTGGACTCCAACACAGTTCCACCATTTGACACCCACGATATACCTGACAGCACACTCACACTAACTGTTAATACTAATCAGTGTTACTTTTTCATTTTTTAAGATCTGCACAAAGGACGTGATTTCACGTAGTTATTTTGTAATAAGCGGCACCTGCTCTTAAAAAAAAGAATGCATTTCTAGCCATAAATTAGACAGGCCGTGTAAGTGAAAGTTTGACACACCATTATGTTCACAGACCGCACTGTGTTCACAGCAGAGTACTGCAAAATGAACTTTACATGGCGATTTTTTTTCTTTTTCAAAATGGAAATATCTTGTAGCATTTGAAGAGGAAAGCTTCATGTCTTCATGTAGTGTTCACAAGCACACACGCACGCACACACACACACACACACACACACCCACGCACATTCACGTATTGAGTTAACCCAGGCGGTGCTGGCAGGGTGCAGTGGGAGCTGTGGGGGTGGATGGAGGCGAGCTTTCATGCTCCACTGACGATCCACTGTTGTAGCACTACAACCCAGTAATCATCACTAATACATGTGTGTGCGTTCAACAAATGTGTGTGTGTCTCAGTGAACATATTTGACAATATGACTAAAACCATGCCATCATAGATGTGTGTATGTTAATTCAAGCTTGCACTGTGCGGCCGTGTTAATATATATATATGTGTGTCTTAGCGAGTGTCGATAAAAGATTTGAGCCTTGGCTGTTTATTGCAGATCTTATTTAAGGATGCAGCTTCAGAAACAATTAGGTGAGAGGTTCTTTCTTCCTTTCTTCCTCCCTCCTCCTCCTCCTCTTTTTTAAAAACAACCATGCATACCTTGTTAATGAATGAAAATCTTTGTTTTTATGTCTAAAAACCTGATTAAATGCCTGGAGAGTGATAACCTGCTCTGTGCAAAAGGCCTGAATATGTATCTAAATATTACATACATCCTCCAGGGTGTGTGTGTGTGTGTGTGTGTGTGTGTGTGTGTGTGTGTGTGTGCGTTGACTTAACCAAAAATTGGGGACATTTTTCAGAATACACACCAGTTGATTGGGGACGGCTTTGCAAATGGGGACAAAAATTACCGTCCCCATTTAGATTTCATTATAATCGTATTCTACAAGCTCCAACATGCATTTCTGTCTTAAAATCGCCACTGTCCCCAAAACTGACTTTTTTTAGATTTCGTGTGTGAGAGTGTGTGCCCCCCCCCCAACCCCCACTCAATCTGTGTATAATTCTGCACACTGCCCCTGGTGGAAGTGTATGGTACTACATCATGCACATGTCCCCAATTTGATGATACATTTTCTGATAAAAGTGTGTCTCCACTCCTTGTTAAATATAACAAAGCTATTGCTTTTAAGGTTATCAGCAAGCAAAATGCAATCCTATACATCATGTATAGTATAGCTGTATAAATAATGTCTGTTTTTAAATGTCTTTCGCCAGTAGACTACTCTTATTCATTAAGAATTTCACCACAAACAACAAAGTTAGCACATAATATTAGCTAGGGATACTGACTTTATTCTATTTGTCTGTTGTTTCAACTGAATGACTTAAATTTTATTGTGTATGTTGTGTATTTTATAGTAAAGCTATTGAAAAAAATTGGGGTTGAATACCTCTATGGGTGCCAAGGTGTTTTTCAATTTAGATTTTTTTTCCCTCTTGTTTTGCTTTAGCTTCCTTAAAACAAAAAAGGGAGAGAAAACTATGTGAAGGGGAACAGTTGCCATTATACATCTTATCTGGTCCTTTTATAACAGGAAACATATTCCACTGACTAGCCAAATACAAATTGGCTGATGTTTGTGTAGTCTACAAATACATCCTACCCCCTTCAGAATCAGAAAGCCTTTATTAGTCCCCCGGAGGGGAAATTTCATAAACTTTCTTTTCTCTGTTGTACATTTCAGTATTAACTGAAATGTACAACAGAGAAAAGAAATAATCTTTACAAGCCTCCTAATCATACTAGTGGCATATCAGTTTACATACAGAAAAGGTTTTACTTATATGAAAGTATGCATAACTAGAAATAAATACGGGCAAATATACTTGAATTCTTTTTAGTTGTTGATTTACTATTTAAGATATGCTCCTCCAAGAGTGCTACCATTGTAATGTGATGTCAGAAAACTGATTTACGATGGATTCACAATGGATTCAAGACACTTTTTCTCCAAGTTTCCGAGTCGGAACTGTGATTTGACTGATTTTGGAAAATCCTGAATTCCAAGATGCCTGGAGATCAGCACTCTACTGCCACAAAAGTTTGTGATGATTAGATTTCTGAATTTGCTTGATAGATTACATTATTCAATCACAAGAACATTGGTTTAATAACTGTAAAATCATAGTAAATTGTTAGACCAAACAGTTAAGGTCAAGCTGACTGAATATTTTCGCCAGGCTAACAGTTATCAAATCCCACATGTTAACTACAGAGACAGCAAGGTATTCTGATCACATTGGGCATTTAACACCAGAATATTTTAACTACAGCAAGCTTATATTTGATGTGGCTAAGTTAATCGGTGCTCTGAACCTACTAATTCTATGAGCCATTCTATACAGACTTTATATCATCAAAGCACGGTGAGCACAGGTGTTGCTAATAATATCATGTTCTGCACATAATAAACAAAAGAGAGTACAAGTCCAACCTACATTGCGCTCTCCTGTAGTACTGCAAAAGTACTATTTACCATGTGTGTAGTATCTTCCTCTACATACAAAGCTAGTCCTGTGTGTTTGTCTTGGCCAGGTAGTGATAGTCTGTGTTAACTTGTTATTATAGGCTTGCTTACATATATTAATGGTCCAAACAGATAAACGGCCCCAGTTTGGATCATATAGTATGTGTATGAGTGTGGAGTGTCCCCAGTAGTATGGATAGGTTATTATGTATTAGTGTTAAAGCCGTCCAAACACATGAGTGTCCCCAGTTTGGATCATATAGTATGTGTATGAGTGTGGAGTGTCCCCAGTAGTATGGATAGGATTATGTATCAGTGTTAAAGCAGTCCAAACACATGAGTGTAGGGCTGGGCTGATAGAACAATAGCGATATGTCTCGCGATAGACACGCCATCAATATCAATATAAAATGCGTTCAATAAAACATTCGATAATTTTTTTTTCTTCGTCGGAAGAAACCTGAAGTTTTGAAGCAAGGTTAGTTGCATGAACAAAGGCACTCGCTCTCAGGTAACCGAGCAACGTAGGGAGTAATCGCTAATCAGTGAGAGAGACACGCTAACACGCCAATCATGTAACATTATCAAGTTCGGTTGCGCCGTGTCGTTGTCACGTGTTTGTTGCTCCGCAAGGAGTGAGATGAGAAATAGAAAGTGAGCGCTGCAGTGAGCGAAGAAACTGTCGATAAAACAGGGAAAGTCAGTTCGCCAGTACGGAGTTTTTTGGATTTTATAAGTTGGACCGTAGTCAGACCAATGTGGTCTGTAACTTATGCAAGACTTTCGTCCCCACTAAGACCGGTAATACCACAAACTTGTTGAACCACCTTAGCCGCGCTCACTCTTTGGAGCACAAACGTCCAACAACCGCAGCACCACCGCACAAGCAGCTGACCGCCATGCAGAGGTATCTGCTTCAGTGCCTGATGACAAATCATCTAAAAGGCACGAAGACGTAACGGAGGCAGCGGCATATCATATAGCTAAAGACACGCTTCACTGAGCACTGAGGAGAAGCCAGGTTATAAACAGCTCTTATAATAAAAATATAACTGAATAGTTCATGTATGTTTAGAGTAAGAAGAGTGACTGAAGTTGTTCTTATGTCTAGGCTGGTTTTATAGTTCAGTCAGTGTTACTGTGCTGTCTATCATGTTTGTTTGTTTGTTTGTTTGTTTGTATGTTACTGATGTCAAGTCTACCTCAGTTTCTGCTATGTTTCCAAAACACTGCACATATCTGAAAACATTTTATTCACCAGAAGGTGAATCAGCTTGTGAACTTTCTGCACTAAACCTGCAGAAAAAAAGTTCTCAGGTTTCTCTGTTTACATTTTTACTCTTTTTTTGCATTTATTATTTGAGTGTTTTCCATGGTTGTGTTGACATTTCCTTTCCTTTCTGCCTTGATAGCTGAGGGGATTATAATCAGAGAAAGGTTCAATTTAAAATAAAAATGTTTAAACTGAATGTATTTTTCTCCCGATCCTTATTTTAAACAGGTCATAAAAAATATCAATAATTATCGATATCGACCAATATAAAACACTTATATCGTGATAGAGTTTTCAGCCATATCGCCCAGCCCTACATGAGTGTCCCCAGTTTGGATCATATAGTATGTGTATGAGTGTGGAGTGTCCCCAGTAGTATGGATAGGATTATGTATCAGTGTTAAAGCAGTCCAAACACATGAGTGTCCCCAGTTTGGATCATATAGTATGTGTATGAGTGTGGAGTGTCCCCAGTAGTATGGATAGGTTATTATGTGTTAGTGTTAAAGCCGTCCAAACACATGAATGTCCCCACGAAAACACACAACAGAAGTTACGATTTACTATTTTCTAATTTTATTCTAATTCTATTCTTGTAAGGAGCACTGCAACAAAAACAATTTCCCCTCTGGGATAAATAAAGGATTTCTGATTCTGGTGTCTAAATATGAGGTCCTTGGATGGTAAATCCTCGGCCTCCTCCTCATCCTCCTCAAAGCAATGATGTACTCCATCTTTGTAGATAACGTTAAGCATTACAATGATAACATTTGTATTTGGAATGAAATGACGTGGGTAATAGCGGACAATGATCATCATTTACGTTTTTTTCCGTGTGTCTGTCTCTCTCTGTCTCTCAGTGCTCTGAGATAGATGCAGTATATCTGCTCTGTAGGACGCCACGGCTGTTTCTGGTTGGCACAGCGACGTTAATCGATTAGTTCGCATCCCTGTTTCACCTGTGTACATTCGGTCAGGGCGAGTGAACATTACGTGTGCCCAACGTGCGTGCGATGTGGTCAGATGAGATACTGATCAAAATATCTACATTTAGGTCTGACTGTATGTGCTGACTTAAATAGCTGCATTGAATCGTGGCTGTTGCTAATTATTGATCGCAGTGTGCATTCGATGACTGACCGAGCACTGCTGAAAACACCGTTAAAACCACGCTGCCGCCTTGTTGACGGTGTGATATATGGCGACATCAACCACATTTTCAGTGGATAGCCATTATCACCTAGCAGCCACCCATCCAGAGGGGTGCCCCCCTGAAAGACTGCAGGGATGCTAGAACCGGGGAAAGTGGCATACACGTTTGTCACCAGGCAATTTGAGTCACAGATCACCAGACATCTCTGTTTCACCTGTGTACATTCGGTCAGGTTGAGTGACCATTACGCATGCCGAACGCGCTTTCGATGTGGTCAGGTGAGATACCGATCAAAACATAGAAATTTAGGTCTGACTGTATGTGCTGACTCAGATAGTTGCATTGAATTGCGGCTGTTGCTAATTATTGATCGCAGTGAAATGCCAGACACTGTGGAAACCTGACTGTGAGGTGAGCGAATGACTCCACTTATGCTGCTGGCGCACAGAGTTGACCAGGTCTGAGGTGGTGAGCTTTCAGCGCACTTTTACGCTGCCGGCGCAGACCAAAATGGTCAAAAATTCCAATCCGCCGGCTCATTATGGCGACACCTCCCCCCTACTGCACCGCAACGCCCATCCTGGCGCACCTCTGAACGCCTGGGTTTACCAAAATACCAAGTGCGCCTGCCTGCGCCGGTCGAAAATACTACTGCGCCGATGGCGCAGCCTGCGCTGCGCCGGTGGCGGAGTCGAAAATAGAGCCCTGTGTCTCTTTCTGTTTCCATTTTTTTTTGTAATAATTGATCTTTTTGTTAATAAAAGATCAGTGAAGCTGCAACAAACGTGATTCTCTTCAGACTTTATTCCCTGTGTTCTGCACCTGTGTGTGGGTCCCATTCTCATTGGTTGGAACATTTACTTGTAATATATTCAACTGTCCTCACATGTTTTGTGTTAATTCAGTTAGTATTGACATAATTTCAAGAATCTCCAACCTCCAAATCAAATGACTCCCCTAAATGGGGGACTAGACACATCTCAAGGTGTGGAATCTCTGCCTTGGAAGAAACGACCCCAAAGATGACTTCTATCAGAGTTTGTGTATAGCCCAAGTCCCCAAAGGTTGCTAAAATATCATTTGTCCCCAATCTCAAGGTAAAAAATCATACTGGAAAAAAGAAGCTTTAATCAAAAAAAACAAGTGATTTTTGTATTGTGGGTATCCTTCCACATCTGAAAATGATGGCATCTTCTCTCTAAACCATGACAGAACAGCAAAAATGTGGGTGTCCCCGAAAGTGGCGTGTTTTTCCATTCGACCCCAAAGGTGGTCTAAGTACGTATGTGTGTGTGTGTGTGTGTGTGTGTGTGTGTGTGTGTGTGTGCAGTTTGTCATCATGGTCAGTGAAGCATAGAGTTAGGAGATGAGACAAAGAGGTGAAGGTTTGATAGAGAGGACTCACTCCATTTATAGCAGTAATCAGCTCTCACACACATACATGCACGCACACATGCACACACACATACACGCATAGACACACACACACACACCAATACAGCCCAGTTTGGATGTGTCAGGGCATCATTTGGTACTGGCCGATCTTTTCTGAAGAGGAGTTTCCACAGTCAACTGAGCACGCTGCACGAGCTTAGGCTATTAGAGCTGTGCAATGTGTCTGTGTGTGTGTTTGTGTGTATGCGTGTGAGAGAGAGATGATGAAAGACGGAGAATTTGTGTGTGTGTGTGTGTGTGTGTGTGTGTGTGTGTGTGTGTGTGTGTGTGTGAGAGAGATAGAGAGGATGTACAATGAAAAAAGTGAAACAGCAGCTTAACAATGAACACTGCAGTGAGAGAAGGATGGGAAACAGAGGGTTAGAGGGAGAGAGAGAGAGAGAGAGAGAGAGAGAGGGAGAGAGAAAGAGAGGGAGAGAGAGAGAGGGAGGGAGACAGAGAGATGGAAGCAGGACAGATAGCAAGAGCGGACACTGTTGTTTCACTCCAAATAAATGTTCCCCCACAATGGCTTTAATTATGCAGATAATTTTGATGTCCCTCTCTGCCTCCTTCTCTTCCTCCTTCCTCCGTTCACCTCCTCTCTCTTCTCCTGCCTGTTCTTGCATCCTTTCCTCAAACACCCTCCCTGTTATGTCTTCTCTGTCTGTGCGCGAGTTTGTGAAAGGGAGACAGAGAAGAGAGGGAGCGAGACAGAAACAGAGAGAGAGAGAGAGAGGTTTTGTGGGGAGAGAGCAAGGTTGAGCACGCGAGACAGACAAGTGTGTGTGTGCGTGTGTGTATGTGTGTTTGTGTGTGTGGGGGGTTTACACTCACCCCTTTACAGATAGCGACAGCCTCCTTGGACATTGACTTGGGATAGGAGACGTGATGCTCCATGATGGACTGAAATAACTCATCCTCATCCTCACCGTCAAATGGAGGCTGGAGAGGAGAGAGGAGAAGTGAGGAGAGAGGAGGAGAAACAGAGGGCAGGATAGGACAAATAGAGGATATTTAATTTGAATCATTAAAAGCTTTTTTTTTGTCTGAGCTCCTCAGAATCTAAGTGCTGCAGGCCTGAAACGCTCACACATTCGCGACATTCACTCCAAATGAGATATCCGGGATTTGCAAATGTCACATCTACTCTAACAATTATTAATGCCACGAGAGAAAAACTCATCAAGGGGTATAATTTAATAGCTAACCTTTCATTACATGATGTCAGATTTTAAAGGCTACGATCATGACTGTTTGTTTTTTTTTCACTTTCAGTCATGAATACAAATGCTGCTCAGGGAGTTTCTACGAGCACATTCCTGTTTTGTTTCTTTTGTTCCCCCACTGGGTTTAATAATTCTATTTGTAAAACTAAAACACACACCCACACACACAGACTAACCTGTCCAGCCAGCATCTCATAGAGCAATACTCCAAAAGCCCACCAGTCCACAGATTTTCCATAAGGTTGGTAGGCTATGATCTGGAATATAAAAAATTAATTAGCTTAAAAGAGTCATAGAGAGGGGGGAGACGCGATATCATTTAAATATAAAACAGTGCATACTTTCAGAGGGCATTCGGAGCGTTGCACTCAGTTGTTCACATGAACTGCCAAAAGTGTATTAAAAAATGAAAAAAAAGAGAGCTAGAGAGTGGTCAAGTGGGCATAAATATTAGATTGTCGGTTTTGTAAAGACCCCCAGTCTGACGTCAGATGGTATTTAACCATCTGATGAGCAGTTCTGAAGAAGCACACTGGCTCCTATTGTGCAGCCAATTAAAATGCAGCCCTGAGAAAGAACTGATTTTAGATATTAAATCATCCACATGTAGCAGCAGTACTGGTGGCAATGATGAATGCTGGTTTAGCAGTCAGCATTAGAAAGCTGCTAGAAATGGTGTCCAATAAACAGTTTTAGTAGTATTTCCATCTGTAGCAACAATATCATTTGTCTTTTCTACATTTGCTTTGTTTTTACTGATGATAAATTAGAAATACTGTTTTCATTACAGAGTTTTAGAGGTGCTGATTGTTCGATGTTGTTACTTATCGATACAGCCAGGCTAGCTGTTTCCAGTCTTCATGCTAAGCTATCGGCTGCTGGCTCCAACATCAGATTTACTGATCTGGATATGATCTCTTCTAACTCTTGGCAAGAAAGCAAATAAGTGCATGTCCTGAAAAGTCCAACTATTGCTCGAAGGAACTGGAGTGTCGATCACTCTGCACTAAATAAAGCATGCTCTTTAGCAGCTGTGAACTGCAGGAGTCAACACAACAGTGTAAATGTGAACACACAGTGGGCTGGAGACAGCGACCAGAGCACCTGCAAGGCCGGCCCACCCACCATCCCTGCACCTCACACACACTCTACCTCAGGAGCTATGTAGTCTGGTGTTCCACAGAAGGTCTTGGTGGTGACTCCGTCAGTCATGTTTTCTTTGCACATGCCAAAATCTGCTATCTTAATATGACCCTCGCAGTCAAGCATCACATTGTCCAGCTTCAGGTCTCTGCAGGAGGCAAAAACAAGGTTAAAGAGGATCGACACTCAATTCACGACCCAACACGGACGAAGGCTCATCATCATCATCACAATGTGTTCTTGCTTATTCACTTCAAGTTATTAGGATGTCTCGATGGCGGTAAACCCGCAAATAAAAACTCCACAGCACACCTTTAATGAACCAAATGAAACAGCTTGCTGCAGTACTTTAGTGATTAAGACTCACATGTGTTACAAAGTACCTGCTTGTCAAACTTCAAAATTCAATTTCAACTCACAATCCTATTACCAAGAAATCAAATAATTAATTAAATCAAATGCACTATGATTGTGTAATATTTAATTTTCTGCTTCAGCCATTTCTGCCACAGTATGTTACTGTGTGTCATTGACAGAACGGGAGAGAATAAATAATTATGAGAATAAGATTGCATTAATATCAATCTAAATTTGACTGTCAGTGGTGATACATGACTTGTGGTTTCAGATGGAGTGCTGGATATCATAAATCTGCCCCTTGAGCAAGATGATCTCACATTAGATGATAATTGGTGTGGTATAAATGTTGTATATATAGTATGTCATGGGATGGAGGTTACCTATAGATGATGCCCTTTAGATGTAGGAAGAACAGACCGATGGCTATCTCTGCGGCGTAGAATCTACACAAACACAAGGCGAAACAAAAACAGTAATTAGATGGAGGCTGAGAGAAAGGACAGGAGGAAAACAGAGGGATCATTTGTGTGTGTGGGTGTGTGTCTGCATAAAGGTCACTGCTGTCTCTTCAAGGCCAGAGAGCAGCTGATAAGATCAACAGGAGGAGTCTGGACACACTGACCATGCAGTCAGCTGCTGTTTGTGTGGGCGTGCGCAATCGGCGTCTGTTTGTGAAGTGCGCCTAAAAGATGTCAGGAGGCATTTTGAAAGCGCGGAGAGTGGTGGAGAATATGCACAGCCTGTTTAGAGCTTTTTGAGGATGTTTTATTTGTGCTCAGAATGATGATCAGAGCGGCGTCGCTGCAGCGGGGAGCGAGACGCAAAACGTAAATGCACAAGGGTGCCAAATAGAAAAGACAAGACACTGAGACGAAAGTTCAAGGCGTCATCATCCGCAGAGCAGAATATCTTGACTTTTGTCTGATAAATAAATTAAACAGAGCAGAACACGCTGATGGCGTTAGATAAACGACTTCCTCGCCGTGTTCGACTTGCCCTTCAGCCGTCTAAACCTTCTGCCAGAGGGAAGAAACTCTAATTCCCTACAAAGCAGATGAAGGGCAAACTCCTCCACGGCTCTTGCTTTCCGCAACAGCCCGCTTGTCAAATATGTCAGCCCGCTGGTTTGACTTGACACCAGTGATCTCGCCAGCCACCTTAACTATGCTCCGCAGTTTTGGAGGTATTCTACTGCACGCTGAAAACTCGCTGCTGGATTACTCTTGTGTCTTTGAAGTTCCTCAGAACAGCAACGCGAGTCGGGGCAAACAACATATTTTACCCCCGGGCTCTGCTGGGATTGCTCATCCATCACCTGAGCCCGTCAAACTGCTGATGACTCATTCAGTATCATTTAAAAAAGCGTTAACAAACTGTGAAACACCGTGGGAAGCGTGAGATTAAGATTTTGTGTTGTGATGGCGTAAGAATGTACCTCAGCCTTCGGTCCACAAAAGCTGCTTTTGTGTGTCTCTGTACTCACACAGCATGGGGCTCTTTGAACTTGCCAACCTGCTGAATCTGATACATGAGATCTCCTCCGTTTATGTACTCCATGACAAAATACAGACGGTCCTGTGGAGAGACAGGCGGAGAGCAAGATGTCAAAAAGTGCATGTTCCTGAGAGGTCACAGAGAAATGGGATGATAGAGAGAAAAAAAAGAGCGAGATGCTGCAGAGAGAGGTATTGTTCAGAGGTAAATAGAGACTGAGGGGTCAAATGAGAGAAGATAAAAGGAGAGATAGAGGAAAAAAATGGAGGGATAAGAAAAATAAGTCTGTGTGTCCAATCAGTCTTCAACTGAGGGAGCACGGCAACTTCAATTTAAGAGCTAATTCTCCTCCATTATCTACAGAAATTGGCAATAAGGTACAATACGTGTGGGAGTGTGGAGGGATTTGGTATGTGGCCATTTGTGCATTTAGAGAAAAATATTGTGGAGTTGCGTTGTGCATTCGGGCTTTTAATGTGTGTGTGTGGGGGGATATTTTGCTGCACTGCCTGCTAAGTCTTATGAGCAGTTGTTTGTGTGCAGTATGCGCTGATGACGTGATGTGTGATTAAAATGCATTTCTATGCGCGCACTACAACGTATACAGTATGTATGTGTGCATGCATGCATGTTAGAATTGCCTTTATGTGTGTGTGTGTTATAACTGCCTGCTAAGTCCCATATGTATGAATCCTCTGGTCAGAGAATTAGCACTGAGGAGGATTAACACACTCATTTCTGGTTAGTGTATGTGTGTGTGCGTGCATGTCTGTGTGCCAGGTCAACTTTATTTGTCGAGCCTTTAACCGCAGCCTCAAATAGATTCAGCACACATTACGTCCATCAAACGTCGAAAACATGACCGAACAAGTGTGTTTATGTTGTACATGCAAATGACACGCACTCAGTGTAAAGCATGAGACCAGGGAGCTATATTTACTCCTCTGTTGACTCATCTTTGGCGTAATATGGATTAAACTGTACGTCAGAAGAGGAGTATGAATTGAATATGAATCCGGCCTGTGTGCTCCAGCTGTGAGCCGGTGACAGCAGGCAGGGTGGCTGCTGTTAAGACCACAGCGCTCACCAGCAGTGCGGCTCTGGCCTTCAGCAGGACACCGCACTGTGGCGCGCTTCATGTCAAATAGAAAGTGAAGGTGGAGGGAAGGATGACAGTTCAGCTTGCAGAGAACGTAAATGGATCATTTTTCTGGTCTCTGGTCAGGACATTTTCACTCCTAACTTGTCACATACAGATGCTTAATCAGGACCCCTTAGTGTTACTTTTTAAGGCACTGGGTACCCCTTCAGTGTCATCGTGCAGAGCTCTGCGGTCGAAGTTAGCGATAATAAATATGCAACACTGGGTTCAAAATAAAGCTTAAAATAATAAACACTTGGTCAATGTTGTAAAATGGTCACACACTGGGTAGGTTTAAGCATAAATACTACTTGGTTAGGTTTGGGAAAATATCCTAGTTTGGCTAAAAATGAGCACATTAGTTGTATATGTGACTTAAAAAAGAAAGAAGCCTTCACTTTTGGTTTCACATAGGTCATGAACCCTGACTTCCCATGACCTGACTTTCATTCATTGTTGCGTTGTCACAGTATGATATTTTTAGATATTTAGTTGGAGTACAGTAGTCCAACACTGAATACACAGTTATACTGTGTGTGTTAGATGATTATTAGGTACACCTCCAAAAAATGAATGCAGTTTGGTCAAACAGTCCTGCAATAAATCCAACTGTTGTGAAGGTTCAAATGTTCAGTTTTAGTCGAAACGGTTTTAAAGAAGTGTCAACTGCATGATCATTTTGAGGATCAGAGTGCATTGCGTTATACAGACAGATACTTCTGCACTTAGCCTGGACAAAGTAATAGCTGAGAGTGAGATGAGAAGTTTGATATGTTTCAAATCTGTCCATTCAATATGCAGCTGGTTAGCTTAGCTTAGCATAAAGTCTGGAAACAGGGTAACAGCTGGCATGGCTTTGTCCAAACTTAAACCAAAGTGGAGAAATGAGCTGTGGTTTTATGGAGGGTTACATGCCAGACTATTTCTTTTCCAAGTCTTGTCATCACTGTGACGTTGACGTTTTACACTTTTAAACAAATGGGAAGTTTCAATTAGCAAGTTTCAGAGGTTTACGAGTAGCTAGCTTTTTTCCTGTTTCTAGCTAAGCTAAGTGAAATGTAACAGACAGATAATGGATATGATATCGCCTTAATCTTTGCAAAAAGGTGAACCAACATAATTCCAAAATGTCAAACTAATGCTTCAATAAATAAGGTGCTGTTTTTCATAAGATTAGACAATATTTTTCATGATATCTTCCAAGTGTTGTGATAATCCGTGGGCCCACCTACCATGCTCTGGAAGGTGGAGTGCAGCTGTGTTAAGAACGGGGGCTTTCCAGGCAACGCCAGCACTCTCTTCTCCACCATGGTGCATTCCACGTCATCATCCTGGATCACAACGTCCTTCTTCAGGATCTTTATAGCATACAGATCGTCTGTCCCTTTACGCTCTGCCAGCATCACCTACGGAGAGGAGAGAGGACAAAGAGGCTCGATGGGAAATCCAAAGAAGGTAAATTCATTAACATTCAAAATCTAATGTCAAGCCGTTCTACCAACATCACCTTGAAGAAAAACGAGTGCAGGGAAGGAAAGAAAGAAAGAGGGAGAAAGAGGACAAGGAAGGGAGGGGGGCTGAGGGATGTGGGAGGCAGGAGAGATAGAGGAGGTACTGTAAAGGGCAGGGATAAAGGAAAGCTTCAGTGACTGTTTGGGTTAGATATGGACAGGGCCAGGCCAGCTGTTTCCAATTAGACAGTCATAGTAGAAATAAAGAGATGAAGGACGGGAGAGGAGGAGAGTGAATGTATTCTTTCAAGATGTGTCTGAGGAGAGGCAAAATAGAAGAAGTGGAAAGAAAAAGAAAGGCAGGCCAGAAGGAAAGGTGATAAAAGGCTCCTACATGGTGTGATTGCATGTTACACTGCCAGAGATAGACCTAATAAAATCTCCTTTGCAATTTGTGTCAGACTTCACAGTATCCATTCTGAGGCACGTCAAATTGTGAGATAAACGCCTGGTGATTCATAGCAGCGAGATGTTAAATAAAAAAAAGCAAGCACACATGTCGTCAACTTGCATCATCCCTTTGTGCTACCCTCGTTTTGAAAATGCAGCAAAATAAAAAGCAAGTTTGGGCCACGGTGCTGGCTTTATGTGTCCTTCATTCAGCAGACACGGAGCTCACAGCGCTGCGTCTGCACTGGATTCTGTGTAACGTCGTGCACATTCTGAGCGCTTGCTGAGTCGACACTGGTCGTAACACGGGCCACGCTGTTGGAATTGACCGTTCGCTAAACCCCCCCGCCAAGCAATGGTTGTCCAATCACAGCTCTGCAACGGTCAGTTTTGTTTTCAAGCTCCTTCAGGCAAAAGTGTGAGGAATGGATTAAACAACGTGTTTATCTGCTCTAACGTAAGAGGCCTCTGTGGCCACATTAGGACGATTAGTTCACTGCCTGCAGGAGGCCACCGAGCACATCATTAACTAACTAGTGTTGCATAAGTTTATGGGGTTACAGGTCATGTTAAGTCTTTACTGGTTTTGGGGAATACTTGAGCAGTTTGCCAAACACATGGGTTAGTCTTCATCCTAAAAGCCTGAAAATACAGTAAGAACAGTTGTGGAAGCTAATTAAGCCAATCAAGGTTATGTTAGAATGACAAAAACTGCCTGATCTTGATTTTTCCTGATCATAACTGTCATACGAGGACTAACTAGCGCTTCAAAGCTCTTTGTGTTTCCATGTCGTCTAGACATTCAATGTCGGCTAGAACTGCTGCTTTCTTCAATCTGCCACTGTTATCACTGTAAACAGTGACTGTGCTGTGTGAGAACGAACAAGCAGAGCAGCAGCAAGTGGTTGAAAAGTTGTGAAGACGGCCATCTTTGGATGCCAAGGCTGAATCGACCATCAGCGCACACGTCTCACAGTTGCCATTTTGTATCAACAAGCAAAGATTTCACACCAGGACTGCACAGTTAGCGGCCTTAATTAATTATTCTCTCCAATCTTAATGCCGTGCAGCTCAGTTCTGCCATTACTTCACCGAAGAAGAGGAAAAGAGGAGGGGCAGTTAACCGCGCAAAGCAAGATTTTCATACTGTTCAGCTTCTCGCTGCCCTTCACGAACATCAGGGAGGAGAACAAGTAGAAAAAGACTAAGAAGAGAAAGAGGGGATTATTTTGCGTTTGTGTTTCTTTCGGGCGCACAGTGTGGGGGCGGGTGGAGATAAAGGAAGGTGAATGGGTGAGGAGAGTTGGATTTAAAAAGTGGAGGACAGATTGAAGGAGGGAGTGAAGGGCAGGAGGATTGGGAGGATGGACAGACAGAGGGGCAGAGAAAGAGACTGGCAGGCAGCTGTCAAGCAATCCAGAGATCCTTTTTGTTTTAATTGTGAAGTCTGGAAGCACGTCTGCTTTCAATTTCACCTGTGACACACCCACACACACACACACACATATATATATAATCTGTAGTTGCTGATTCCTGTGGAGGCCAACCAGACAGATGAAACCTCTGTGCGATGCCTCTGCATTGCTGTGTATGCGTGTGGTTTGTGCGTGTGTGTACTCTGCAGATTAAATGTCTTGTAGCCAAGGTCAGACTCATACTGCTTACAGTCTCTCAAACAGAGGAGTAACCGTTTCTGTCTGGTCTTCCTCTCTTGCAGCTCTTGTATCCTGTTCTCCTCTCCTCCTCCATCACCGCTTCTTCCCTCTTGTTTCTCGACTTCTCCCTTTCCTACATTTCCTCTTCCTCTCTCCTCTCCTGTCCTCATATCGTCTTTGCTGAAGAACCTCATAGCTGCTGCTGCAAATAGCAGGCAAAATGTAGGTCAAGTCTCAGCTCGCAGGTCATCTCATAAAGTTGAAGCAGGCTTGTGACCAGGTCACAAAGTCACTGAAGACTGAAATGTGTATGGGAGAATTACATGAGCGAGTGTAACTGTTGAAGGGGTCTGTGCGTGTGGCTACCCTGCGTTGCATTTTTTTAACAACTGTTTCTGTGACAGTATGCTAACAGCAAAGACCTCTCTAAGGTCCCATGCACGGAACAGGAGACCCAGAACAACTGTCAGAAACTGAGAAAAGTTGTAATTTATGTAAACCATCAGCGTAGATAAGCAGCGTCTCTTTTTCCACATGTGAGAGCGCTCTGCTGAATCCAGCAGACACCCTTCCTCTTCCTATTATGCTAAAACTAATAAACGTTTCATCTTAAAGCAAAGCCATGCACGGGCAGGAAGAATATGGAGGAAAAACGGCTGAGCTTTACATTATATGGCTAGCATGGTGTGTATGTACTGTAGCTCCCATAAGGCTAATTGAGTTTTGGGACCTCAACAAAGGATCTTTCATCCAGTCGTATTTCATATAAAAACCTTTTATGATGTTTCTGATATTACTTGGCATGAAACGCAGGGTGAACCTATAGTGACTCGGATATCGACAGCTCAAATGCTCAAGTTAAGCTGAGTTTGATTGATTTATTGATGTGTTTAATATACAAATCCGCTGGGGAAGCAAAATAGACTTATTCTACGTCTGCAAACAGAAACATGTGCTGTCAAGCCCAGAGCGAGCAGGACCAGCTCACTCGTTAGAAGTCGCTGTAGATGCGTATCTGATTAATGATGCAAACGGAAAATTTATCACACTGATTATTCTTCCCAAAACCGCAGAGAATAGAGCAATAAGAGTGACCTTATGTCCACTTCATCACTTTCTTCCCCCGAAGAAATCGGAAACTTATCATCTTTTCTGTTTATGCTTTATAAATATTCAGGCATGGTAATGTGGAGGGGTTACTGGGTTTGGGATACTACAGGGAGTGCAGCACAGACGGACAAAGACATACAGGTATATGTGTGTGTGTGTGTGTGTGTGTGTGTGTGTGTGTGTGTGTGTGTGTGTGTGTGTGTGTGTGTGTGTGTGAGCTTGTGAATGTGTGTTTGCGTAGAGGGCAGCCACAGTTCAGGGGTGTGCATTACAATCTTCAGCGTTAAAGTTTAGCTCTCTGTTGAAGTTGGATCTAAGCTGGTTGTATCCTTCGGTGTGGTGTGTGTTTGTGTAAGCGTGTACTCATCACATATGGTGGCAGTGTGACTCTATGTAAATACAAACTCCATTAAGTTGAAACAAGGAGGGAGGACACCATCTGGCCCAAAGCTCATTTAATGCAACCACAAAGACAAGGACAAGACCGGCACAAGAGAGAGACGACATAAAACCACAGGGTTTCATCCAAAATCAGAACACCTGCGCACGCAGAAGACGCGCAGGGCGCAAAGTAGCAACCGGAGCCGTTTGGCATCCTCGCCAAGGTGACGCATTTGATTCTTTATACCTTCTATCTTCTGCGTGTGATTTTAGGCATTACCTCATGCATTCAGCGTCCAATCGAGGCTCAGTGTCTTCCTCAAGGTCTTTTGGTCACAGTGTCGTTCGTAAACTGGCTACTCCACTATGAATTGTGGTGTTTATCACTATCGGCGACGCCCTTTTATCCAAGAAAGTTGTTCAGGGTCATTTGACGGGAAAGCGGTCCTCAGGACATAAACTGTCATGTGTCGTAAATGATGCTGCTGTGTTCTCTCTGCTGACCTTGCAGAGTGAATTTACCCAGGGAAAACTAATGAAAGCACACTCCGCTGCACCGCATGATGCTGCACCATGTTGTATTACAGTGGGCTGTGCTGCGTTATTCTAAACCGCCATATATCATATATCTTATACAGCCCAATGGATCATATCCACCCGTGCAGTGTGCACGTGCTGTCTATCCCCACACAGACTTCTTCAGGCTGCTAATGTGCTTAAGTTAACAAACACATTAAACATTTTTACTAGCCATTTGATGATTACCTTTTGGTTTTATCATGTTGTATCATGCATTGCTTTGTGCTGGCTGACAGCAGACCACAATAAGACAAGAGGGCTGGGGCTGTGTTGCTGTCACGAGGTCAATTACAGACCCTGAAATTTATCTACAACGTTAAATATTCATGAACAAATAAGCAAAAATGAAAACTACAGTTATGCTTAATGGTCCAAAACTCATCTAATCTAACTCATCAGGACCCTGTGGGTGTGGTTTGATCTGCTTTGATTGACAATGACCTGATAAAATAAGCAAACAACCCACCAACTGGCATCACATTTTTACTCAAATGTTACTAAACTGCACAAAGTATGTGACACATTTTTTCAGCTGAGTCCTGTCCCCTTCAAACAAGTGAAAAAAGTGAGAATAAAAATACAAATATATGTATCTCCCATGTGAAATCACCACATAGTAGTACTATATAGTATTTTGATTCAGGGTATGCACATGTACAAGTGTAAGGTGCACAAGCAGCAGATGTCCACCGACACAACAACACATTCCCTCTTCCAGCGTAGACAGGAAGTGAAAAAACAAAGGAGTCTGAGCACTTCCTGGTTGCTGAAACATACGATCAACAGAGGCTTGGCTTGAAAATGATGAATATGAAGGGGTGTGTGTGTGTGTGTGTGTGTGTGTGTGTGTGTGTGTGTGTGTGTGTGTGTGTGTGTGTGTGTGTATCATCTCACTGTAAACGAGAAGTATGTGTCCACAGAGACATCTTAGCAGCAGTATTGTGATGCAGATGTCCTCAGATGGTGAGGCAGCTCTGAAACTGCCAGCCTGCCACACAAACTGTGTGTACGTCTATGTGCTGTGCATGGAATAGGCCTAAATGAGGAATGTGTGTACGTGCGTGTGTTTGTCTCTGCGCTCCAACACAGGCTGCACATGTGTGTGTTTGTCTCTGTGCTCCAACACAGGCTGCACATGTGTGTGTGTTTCTGCAGAAGGTGTGTACTCATGCGTATCTGTGCATGTTTCAGGAATCTGTGTGTGTGTGTATGTGTGTCCCGGGTATTCCAGTAATGACCGACCCTCGACTCGCTCTCTCCACATTGACGCATTAGTGTTGCTTTAAATGCCTGTTACTATGGAAACAGGCTGCCGGCATACAGGTCTGGTACACAGACAATGCTCTCTCTCTCTCTCTCTCTCTCTCTCTCTCTCTCTCTCTCTCTCTCTCTCTCTCTCTCTCTCTCCTTCTTTCTCCACATCCTCTCTTTCTTTTCAGTTTCCTGACTTGATTTTCATTCACTCACGTCAGTCTTCCCCCTCCAAGGTGTCCCCCACCCTTCTCGCTCTCCCTCTTTTCATTCAGCCTGACGTTTTAACCTCTCTCTCAATTCATTCACGTCAACCTTGCCGCCATGCTCTTACATCTGTCTCTCCCTCTCCTTTCATCGCTCTCTCCACCTGTCATGTCATCCTCTTCGTCTCTCTTACCCTTCATCCATCTCTGTCCACCCGTGCTTCATCTCCTTTAATTCCCTCTATCTCTATCTCCTCTCTCAGGCCATTTTTTCTTTCCTCTAAGCTCAGCGTGTGGATATAGAGATGTAGTGCTCAGTCAAACACGAATGCTCACAGACGCATGCATCATCTCACACAATTAGAGCACCGATATACTTGGTTTAACTATGTCTTTGCATACTTTCCACACATATTACACATCCCCTGGAAGCTTAACAATGTGCGCAGCCTTAATGGTGAGTCCTCCATGTCTATAATTAAGCACATGAACATTTGGGGCACTATATCAGGATTTGCTGTGATGTTAGAGCAGGCAGAAACATCCTAAAATATGCACCTGTGGCTCCGACACGGACACACATCAACACCATGACCTCACCTTGCCGAAGCTGCCCTTGCCCAGCACCATCAGGAAGTTAAAGTCAGACAGCTTCATGCGATCCTGGTTGCCATTGGAGTCGAACCGGGATGCAGCGTTGGCCGACTTGCCTTCTGTGTTCTTGCCCGGGCCGATCTTAGCCCTCTAGATGAGAGGAAGAGAAAGTGTGTTAGACACAGCCTCCAACGTTCACAGAGACCGCAGGCTGTAAGTGGACTGATAGAGGGTTGAGTTGGCACATCACTCTAATATATTTAAGCATGCAAACATTAAAAAGTTAAGATGGGGCAACTGCTGATTGTCCCATTGGTTCAAATATGGATGCTGCTGCGAAGGAGCTACAACCTGTAAAGCATGGATGCTTAACACACATCTTCAACCCTGCAGCACAGAAGATCTGTACAATCAACAGTTTCAAGGTGGACACCCAAGATTAGTGGCACCAATTCAGTATCTGACCAAATGTGAAATATGGTCACACTCTGCCCTTGTGCATGTTTATATTAAATGCTGTCATCATTTGACAAACTCTGAAAATACATGCTACTACTTATGTGGAGGCCTATTAGTTATGTTAAATGCTAAATATGCCAGTCACATCAAATATACTAAAAGAATGCTACGTTTAAGACGGTGGGAGAATTTTCCCACCAGGGAAAATATCCTCCAAGATCACTGCCAACACTACAATGAACAAAAAGT
This sequence comes from Chaetodon trifascialis, assembly GCF_039877785.1. Taxonomy (NCBI): domain Eukaryota; kingdom Metazoa; phylum Chordata; class Actinopteri; order Chaetodontiformes; family Chaetodontidae; genus Chaetodon; species Chaetodon trifascialis. Next base: position 10,474,118 of record NC_092070.1, read on the forward strand.
ATGAGGAGCTTGACTTTACCCTGACATTCTCGGCAGAAACACCTACTTCACAAGTCAAAGTTCTAATAGAAATAAATACAAAAAAAGTTTAAAGTTTCCACTAAATGTTCAGAGGCTCTTTATTCAAAATTTGGGGCATTTTAATATCACAGAGAGAACATTTTTGTTGGAGAGACAAGAGCAGAATAGATAAATATGTTCTAAAGGGAAAGTTTTTAGCCTTTTGGTTCATTCTATATCATTTATTCCGTGCTGGCACTTTACACTCCACTTCACACTTTCCATAACAAATATGGCCTCCCTGAGAGTCTGCCACTCTATTCAGTCAGGACTGCCACTTGTTTCTGTCCTTCAACCGCTCTCTCCCACTGACTGAAAGTGTTTGTACCACCTCTCTTTTCTCTAAAATTCATTTCTACTTCATCTTTATAAATGTGCCCTGTGTCTCTGACTCTCCATTTATTCATCACCACTTCCCTGTCTCTCTTGTCTATTCACTCCGGTTCATTTCCAGCTCTCTCTGCCTTGACCTTGTCCCGCTCCCTCGTCCCGTCTCTGTCGTACGAAACTGTTATAATCTTAAAATCTAATCTAATTATAATCTCACTTTGTTAAGCCATGCTTCAATTAAAAAAAAACAAAACAAAACGGTCTTAAGAAATTAAAAAAAAACGCCTGCACCCTCAGAGGCAGAGGTGCAGGATGAGTACATCTTATCCTATCTTATCTCAAATTGCTGATCCACAGTGAGGCTCTCTGCACTTCGTCTGTCCTGTGCAGTAATTTCTCCTCTGGCTCGTCTTGAAAATTGTCAGAGACAGCATCCGAGTATTCTGCTGCTCCCTGCGCTGTTTGTTGTGTGTGTTATGTGTGTGTGTGCGAGCCATACGGTTCCCAACTCATCAATGGATAAAAGGCTCTATCTGTCTCCATCTGTTCTGACACACACACGCACGCACACACGCACGCACACGCACGCACACACAGGGGAGCAGTAGAGGTATTTGTGAGCAGCAGAGCATGCTGAAGGCTACAGTCAAAGCCTTCAGAGATTAATGCTGCTCTCTCTGTCTGCAGCCATGTTTGTGCACATTATAAACAGCAGAGGAAGAATGAACGGCAGCAGCACAAACTGACTAACGGCGGGTTTTTGCATTTGTGAATAAAGAGTGTTTGTGCACTTATTTGGTGGCATCTTTACTATTCATTATGAAATAGCAAAGCATCGTCTGTCTCATCCCCGTTGCTGTCCTAACGCAGCCTCTGTGCAGCAGCTGACGTGTGAAAACTGGGACAGCTTGACTATTTTAAAAACTATTCCTAAGGACTTTTAACCAGTGTCCTCTACGAAAATGACTTGCTCTTTTTTTTACTGACACAACTTCTTCTTCTTCTTCTTCCACATTTAACGTCTAAAATATCAGAGCATTATCACCAGCCCCATGGCAGATAACAGGAGGAAGTGGAAAAAAGGAAAGACAAACAGACACAAAGGAAAGGAGAATGAAAAATAAAGAAAAGCTGAAGATGAGGAGGAGAAGTGAGAGGGAAGAAAGCAAAAAGGGACAAAGAAAGAGGAAGAAATGGTGACAGTAGAAATTTATTGTATGTATTATTTACTTTACTGGTTGCACATTATTTAGCAATGCATGTTTTGATCAAAACTTCATGCCAATAAAGCTTCAGTACACTGAATCGAGATGGAGAAATGAGGAAGCCTTGCTTTCTGCTTCTTAATTTCCTTTCAATAACGAGTTTGACTGTGTGTGTGTGTGTGTGTGTGTGTGTGTGTGTGTGTGTGTGTGTGTGTGTGAGTGCGTGCGTGCGTGCATGTGTGCGTACATACAACATGCATTATTTATTACTGTGACTAGCTTGTATGTGTGTTTGTGTGATTGGGATGTGAATGGAGGCATGCAGGTCATGTTACCAAAGTTCAATCTCCCTCTGTATGTGTGTGTGTGTGTGTGTGTGTGTGTGTGTGTGTGTGTGTGTGTGTGTGTGTGTGTGTGTGTGTGATAGCTGGCCCCTCGAGATTGTGTCTCAGTGAACGTCTGAGGACCGTGACCTTGAGGAGATGGAGGGAAAGAAAAACAGATAAAGAGAGAGAAACACACAAGGGGGCACTGAAGGTGACAGAGGACAAAATAGATAAGTGAAGGAGAGAAAGGGAGGCAAAATGAAGACAAGGAGGAGGAAGAGAGGAGAGAAGGCTCCCAACAAAGCCAACATCCAGACTCTTAACTGAACACACTATCAACAATGAAAAGAATCTTGTTTCACAGCACTTATCTATCACTAGACTTTGTTCACAGCATCAAGTGACCATCGCATATAAAAGCTTGCACTTTTAAATCTTGCATCACAAAAGATTTTGCCTGTTTTTTGATTATTATTATTATGGTTTTATATGCAAAGATTAAACAACTGAGATGTAATGTGTTAATTAATGAGCTTTTAGGGGTGCTGATAGGTGGATTTTATTACCTGTGTACAGGGCCAGGCTAGCTATTCTCCTGTGTTTCCAGTCTTTATGCTAAGCTAAACTAACTGCCTGCTGGCGACCCTCTAACCACTATCGGGGCTGAAGTAGGGACAGGTGAGAAAACAGAAGCAAATTTGCTCTTGACCAGTTCCACTTCACTCTGTGATCAGCGCGTTTCAGAATGACTCTGATGTTTTGTGGCTTCATGTCAGCAAGACAGAAGGAGAAGCGGAAAAGAGGAGAAAAAAGAGGAAAGGCACAGAGCAGGGTTATCCTCTCCACTGCCAAATGTGTTAATGAGTGGGCCTACTGGTCAGCCACACACACACACACACACACACACACACACACACACACACACACACACACACACACACACACACACACACACACACGTCTGGACCTGCAGTGTGCCAGACCGGATGGTACTATAAGTGTGCCTGCCAACTGCTAACAGCTCTCCCAGAGAGGCTCTCACTCAGACACACACAGATGCACAGTGCGGACACATGGACACACACACACACACACACACACACACACACACACACACACACACACACACACACACGCAAACAGCCTAAAATTTCCCAATGCACACCTCAAACTTCTGCCGTAGCTCCTCGTTGCCCTCCTCTCCCTCCGGAGCGACGGGGACGTTGAAGTACTCGCCTTCTTCCTGGGAGAGCAGCTTAAACCTGAAGAGGAAAGAATATTTCCAGTCAGCTCAATTCCCAATTACTTGATACAGTTTAAGCGTGTAACTGCTGCCATTAGCTGAACTGCTGACACTTTATGCAGTGATTTAAAGTCTATAAAGAATAATCGGCTGATTGTTTTGTAATTCACTCTCCTTCATGGTGATCCAGCGCAGCCTGACAGAGATGGGCCAAAAAACACAGCGAAGATGCTTATCATTTAGCAAAATCAATACAATATAATTTCTCATATTGGCCTCATTACAAGTAATCCCACGACCTCATACCTCCAGCATCTCCAGTAAATAACACTGCGTTGGGTGTTTACGCTTTAGTGAGACAGATCAAACTTTTTGCTTTGACACAGTCGATCCTACTTCCCTTTTTTTTTCATCTTCTCAGAAAATGTGGCTCCTGTTGATTGTGACCATTTTTATTGGCAAAATGCTGTTTATTCTTTTTAGTTTATTGACTTGTATGTGGGCAGTGCTGTCAACAAACAGCAACACTTTGACATAGTTTTATGCGGCTGCTGTTGACAATCTGCCCCCCTGAGATGGAGTCTAACGACGTGAATGTTACCCGATGCACAACACGTACTTTAATTACTGTGAATAAGCACCACCAGTTTGGGCCTTTGAAGCTTGGAAGCATGCATCCAGTAACTGGTCCAATGGGTGTGTGTTTCACTATTATTTGTTGCATTATCATGAAAGATGTTTCTTTTCCTCAGAGAGCCATGAGATCAGATTTCTGCTTCCAGAGGTTACAGCTGATATCTTTACCTTCTTTTTGTTCAAATGTTGTTATTGTTATTATTGCTAAATATAGTTTTTCGTACCAAATCATGATACTATCATCTGTTACCAACAAACCTGTTTACCTATGCTCCAATGTGTTGCTTCCATCAAATTCAGAATAAACATATATTTACAAAAATCAATGAAGTTGAGGAGATAAAATGTTGAATATATTGTCTTTGCACTGTTTTCAGTTGAATATATGTAAAAAAAAAAAAAAAAAAAAAAAAAAAAAGGGTTAGCAAGCTATCACATTCTGCTTTATTTATGTTTTACACAGCATCCCAGCCTTTTAAGTCCAGGATAAGCAGAGCAGCTGAATACAGCAGCTCAAATATACTGCAAGCAGACGGTACCCATGTAATCCACTGTTAATGGCACAACGGAAATGTCTAAAGTAATGGAAGACAATCAAACAGGTTGCAGTTCTTCACTTATTGTGGTGATGTATTTTTCAGCTAGCAATTAAAATCTGCTGCTGGCTGTGAAAATGAATGACCCATAACTTGTAACAAGCACTGAGCCGTCTTGTGTAGCATTATAGAACACATGGATTTCTGGCTTTAAACCTCAGCTGTTACGTTCATACCACTCTCACTGTGTGCCTCCTCCCGATGCTGGTGCCAGCAGGTGTGAGGCTATGGAGCACACACTTACACAAGTTCTCTCCGCTCTGAATATCAGCTTTTTAATGGCATCGCTCTCACACCTCCACCATTCCACCTCAAACGCTGGCATCTCATTAAAAACCCTGACAGAGCAGCGTCAGCAAAAAGACAGGAATATAGAGACTGAACTCGAGAGAGGGAGGTGGAGAGATAAAGAAGAGGAGATAAAGAGACAGGGTAGAGATGCTTTGGCTCTGAGTATCGCCAGAATAGAAAGAGGAGCTCCAACTGAAGTATTTCTCCAAACAGTGCAGTAATGAACAAGGTCACCTTCACTCCCCCTCCTCCTCTACCTGAGCTGCATCCCTGCCTCATGTCTCTGCACCCCCCGCCCTCTCCATTCATCCACCCATACCCCCTTTCATCTCACCATCCGTCCACTCCTTGTTTCTGGAGCTCTGAGATGCCAAAAGACAGCGATCCCATGAAGTCGTTGCGGCTGGTCAGGTCCCAGTCCCACACCTCCACCGACAGACGGCGGTCCTTGTCGTACTCCTTCAGATGGCTGTGAGAGAAACGAGGACATCGACAGTTGGATGATGGCCGAGAGAGGTAACTTTAAGTGTTGTTCTAGTATTTTGACCCTCTTCTGTTACGTTTTTAACTTTCAAACAACAGCAGTCATCATTCAATTCAAGATCAATTTGTGGCCTCTGTTAATCTGTCAAAACACACAAAACATATACACAAATAGCAGCTGTCCGTAAGTCTCATTTGGCCTGTGTTTTACTTACCCCACATGTTTGATGCAGTTTATCAAAATACTTCTATCGTCTCTTATTTTGATTTGTTGGATTAGTGCAAAGAATACCTTTCAAATTGAACATCTGCACCCAGATGCCTGAAAATGCAAATCTCAGTCTTCTTCTATGTGATGCATCTTATCAAGAATGTGACTTCAGGAAACCCCAACAGCACGTTTTATGAATAGAAGAAGCCAGATGTTTCGATGTGAGCGCCAGCGGTTACACATGGCGAGCATAATGTGGTGCTGTTAAAACACTCTTAAAGCACTGGGTGAGAGAGAGAGAGAGATGAAGAAACAGTGATCAAATGGGAAGAAGACTTCATGAAGGAGAAGAGAGGAAAAGGGAGAGAGAGACAGAAAGATAAAGACAATAAGACATCACCAACCATGGTGTTATAAAGCCTTACAATTTAAAGGTCTCATTCCAGGTGGGGTTGAGGCAGCACTTTATGGTCTTGGTCTTCTGTTTACTCTCGCTGCGGGGATCTGGGATCAGTTTAAGCTTCACGTAGGGGTCTGATAGACCGTTGGGGTCCATAGGAACCAGATTCTTGCCCTCTTTGACTGGGGAGGAGGGGGGAGGGCAGACAGGACAGAAAGAGGGGGAGGAGATGTGAAGGCAGAGGGAGAGGAACAGAGAGAATCATGAATTCATTTACCTGAACATGTTATGATTTTATTGCATTTTAAACGAAATATGAACCTTAATAATCACTTAAATAAGACAAAGTAACGGCCACATTCAGAATAATGGAAACAATAATTATGCGACACTTTCTTTACATTTCCTGTACAAAATGCAACTGCAATTTGGTTGCTGTGTTGATTGTTGCCTTTTCCAAAATTCATACTCTGGAGAAGCTGGTATGAATGTCTCCATTTGGTGAGCCAGTTTCCTTAAAAGCTATGAGAAGAGTAAAATCACTGAGAACATAATGATTAACCGCACGCTTGTATTTATTAACAGCAGGTGAGCTCAAAACACTCTCACTGTACTTATCCACATGACCAACATGTAGCATTGAAAGAGTGTCTTCAAGTTTTATTCAAAGCAGTCAGTATCTTCTATGGTGAAGCAGCCACATTTAGCAGGTTGGCAAACTAGTCAATTTATTCTGATTTTGGAGAGGACGTCCAGTCACAAACTAAAGAATCTACGTAACAACAAAAAATACCCAGATACCAAGAAATTAAATTAGGCAAGGCAAAGGTGAGGCAACAGAAACACACACACACACACACACACACACACACACACACACACACACACACACACACACACACACACACACACACACACACACACACACACACACACACACACACACACTAGAACCCCTAGAGTTGCACTGGGGGTTAAAGCCTTGAGGTTGCCAGATCTGCCTGTAATGACCATGTAGACAGATGAAGGTTGCCATTTCCAGCACTAATCCTTCTTTTGTGGCCGTCTGTTATTGGGCTGTAATTGTATTCCAGTGGCGTAAAATCCCCTGCGATTGTGTGTGTGTGTGTGTGTGTGTGTGTGTGTGTGTGTGTGTGTGTGTGTGTGTGTGTGTGTGTGTGTGTGTGTGTGTGTGTGTGTGTGCAATTATTGCTGCTGGTCAAGTTGCGAGGTGACATCCAATTACCAGAAGCAGGGCTGGTACCACCGAGTCTTAGGCAGCTCACTGGGGAAGCACTCAAGAACACACATAAACACACACACAAGCCCCCAACCCCCACCCCCCACCCCCCCGCCCCATACATACACACATAGAAAGAGCTTAGCTGATGTAGCTCAATAATTGTGTTCTATGGAAAACGACAAGCAGAAGAATGGCTGAGGGAGGACGCTCTGAGCTGTGTCTTTCTGTGTTTGGGCAAACAGTCACATCATGTAAGAATAGACTGTAAAACATTTTAGTTTCCAATTTCAATTCCTTGACTACTCAAACCTTGGACAGCTCCTGAGCAGGAGTGTGATTTACAAGCCAGTGCTGCTCATAGAGACCAACTCACTGCCTGGTGCCTCTGAGCTTCACACACCAGCTCAGGCTTCTCCCCGCCAGAGAGGTGACATTACTTATTTATTGCCTTTTAAGAACACTTAAAATCTGATCTGACCCTACCCACTGCACGAAGATCCATCTACAAACGTAGAAACCTAAAAACATGTCTCTTGATATCACGGTTTACTGGGTCAGTAACACAGAACGTGGTCACACCTGTGGTTTACTTCCCTTTCCTTTGGTTTAGCTGCTTTAGAGTTCACAACGCACAAACCAAAACATGCATTTCACTTCACTGGATATTCTCTGGCCGTCTCACAGGCATACAGCAAATGAAGAAACAGTTTGATTTACAGTGTTACATAATGCTGAAGCAGGTCTTTGTTATGTTGTCACCACAAATGCGCCTGAGTTCACCTGAAGGCGAGACCTGTGTGGCCACCTCACGCGATGCTGGAACAAGGGTCAAACAGCTGCTCGTCAAACTGAAGCACGCTTTTTTTTACAATTAACAACTGAGATGCAAAGGCTGTCAAAGCTGCGGGGTGCATGCAGCATCCTTTCCAACCATGACTGAGAGGAGAGCTTCCGAGCGAGCTCGCAGTGTGAGAAAACCTCAAGGAGTCAGAGAAATGAGGTTTTCATGCTGTTAAAGCGCTATGCTACGCTAAGCTGTGAGAGGTTAACCACAGCACAGACCCAACGGCCAGCATTAAACCCACAGCGGAGCAGGTCAATAAATATTAGATGATGCCTGTTAAAGTGACCATCAAATGCTGGTTGAGGGGAGCTATAAAGACAGTGGCATGCCAAATAGTCTCACAGGACACCTACAGCAAATACAGAAGGGTGTGTGTGTGTTTGTGTGTGACTCAGAATGGATCTGCTTGTGCATGCACAGGTGTGTAACGTGCGTGCGACTCTGTGCATGTGTGAAATTCTAGCTTGCATACAGCACGTGCTAATTGCAAAGAGCATAAATGGGGCTGTGTATAGATGTGTGTGTGTGCGTGTGTGTGTGTGGGGGGGGGGAATAACGTGTGTGTTTGAGTCTGCAGGGAGGGCGAGCGGAGATAAGAGTGCAGTTACAGCAGAATACTGCATGTGCACAGCGGCGTGGATGTTGGCAGTGCACCTCTTCCCATGTGAAACATCAGAGTCTGAGTAGGATTCGTGTGCTTGCCTGAATATGTGCTGCACAAGGTTTTCCACATGATTTCGTCTCGCTGGTGGCGAAACAGTATTGACAGCACATTTATTGCATATATTCAATTTGGCTTGTGTGTACAGCTGAGAACAAGACGTGCCACCAAAAATCTGACTCCAGATCTTCTCGTGTGAGATCAACATCTGTACTGACTCAAGAGACAGACAGATGCTGACGTCGTTGTAGTGACCACAGTACATCCCTGCATGAGTTGAGAACTGCTGCTAACACATGAGAGGTTGATTTAGTCCATCAGGACTGTGACTTCAGGGACTGGTACTGTATTTGACTCTTAACCATCTGTATTCGGTTAACACAATAACACACTGAAGGCACCAAGATATTAGGTGCTGCTTGCTGTTCGTTTCTACAGCATGAGCTGCAGCCAGTGTTCATTCTTATTCATGGACCTTTAAGGTGAAGGCCAAAAAATCAAAACACCTATCAGGATCAATTTCTTTATCATGACTTCATGGGTCAAAGCACGGTGTGTAATTTCTGCTGCTCGGGGTCTCTCAGTCAAAACAATGAACACAAAAGATGTTTGATGATGTTGTGAAGCAGGAGGGGATCATGGGAATTGCTGTCTTTATTGTTAAACAGCCACGCTGGCGATAAAATTCTAGTTCACGGATGAGGTCTTAAGTTTTATTCACTTCACGTTTAGTCACGTTCGCAGACTTCCTTCCTCAGTATCTGACATGTCATCTGGTGCTTTCTGTGTTTCCCCAGAAGTTATAGCAACAGGCGGCCGGATGAAATGCACTTTTATTTTGTATAAAATTAAGATTTGTAAAATTTCTCTAGTTTCGCTGAGACTGACATTAGATTTGAATAAAATGAACGTTCAGAGAGAATTTTCAAATCCTCAGCGGGGCCATCCAGAAAATAAATGTTATTTCTTCCATTCTCAAAGCTCTTTTGGAAGCGTGGTATGTTTTAAACTTTGCTTTTGAGGCGAGGCACAGACAGCCACAGTCATCATTAGTGTATTAAGGTGATATACAGTATTCTCCAGCAGAAGTGCCTGTCAGATGGTCAAACAGCATCTGATCCCTCCCTCCCCACACCAAGCTTTTTCGGCTATTCTCCTGCCATTAGGCAGTATGCGCAGCACCAACAGAAGGGGCCACCTTTCACGGCCCCAGTCCCCCATTCCACTGCATTTTGCCTGCTGGAGCGTCCTTGAGTGAGATGCTGATCCTCCATCTCTGTGTGCACTGCTGTGCTACTGACCCTGAGCTCTGATCTCCCGGTGAAGGGGGAGGGGGGCAACTTAAAGGTGATCAATAAAGTGTCACTTTACACCCATGTCAATCGCTTTGATTGAATCCACAGCTGGTTCACAGCACAGAGGCATTTCTCAGTGTAGCAGCCATTTCCACCAGCTAATACTGCGTTAAGATGCAGAATAATTCCTACTGGTTCATTCTCTGTAGTGTTTTTTTCCCCACCTCACTGCAATGAAGGAGCATGCTGCTGGTGGCTCCACACTGACCCCTATTGACCAAGATGAGTACTACATATCTCACTGCCTCATATTGCCTGTACAGAAAACAGGAGTGTAACACAACATTAGTGTGTTTTCTGCAGAGGAAATATGAGCATGACAGGGTTGAAAATACAACCCCTGCTACATCTTGAGATTGATCGACACACTACGACCAAACTCAAAGGTGGAGAAAGGACAATAACAACAATACTAAAGTGTAAAAATACTCTGGTACAAGTAAAAATCCTGAATTCCAAATCTTACTTAAGTACAAAATCAGCATCGAAATGTACTTAAAGTACCAAAAGTAGTCATGATGCACAATGAACAATTTCATAATAATACAGTATATATCATCATTACATTAATGTGGTTGTCACTTTTATGTTGAAGGTGGTAAAGGTGGACCTAATCTTAATACTAAACTAAAGTGTCTCTAAAATGTGGTACAAAGTACAAAGCAAAAAGTTGCAGAAAATGGAAATACCCAAGTACAGTATAGGAACCTCAAATTTATAGTTAGATACAGGACTCAGTAAATGTATTTAGCTGCATTCCACCAGACAAAAGTACATAAAATAAGAACATAACTCGCAATTTTCCCTGACAGTTTCTGCCATTCGGCTGTATTTCATTTGATTCTGTTCTATTATGCAGCACTTGTGAGGTTTAGCCTTTATTGCTGTCGTAGCAGTCTCTGTGTGTTAAGTCTGCTCGCTTATCATTTCCCACAGTAAATCCCAGCTAATGATCAGTCTACGAGCGTGGGAACCAGGGAGAGAGAGGAGGAGAGCGAGAAGGAAAAAGAGGAATGAAACCCAGCCAAAGACCGGGAGACAAAACCATGAGGGCACGAAGGGAAAACGCTTTTACATGCAGACACTTGCACATGCAATCTGTGTGTTGTCTGTTTTCAGGATATTCAAAAAGTTATTCTGCTTGTATTTATTGGAGACGTGTTCACTCATGAACAGATCCTATATATTGATTATATATGCTGTGCAATCTCACTGGAATCAATCACTTCTATCTTTCGGGACAGAAGTGAAAATCCATCTTTTTTTTCTTTAAACAGGAGCACATCTTAATTATTTTCTTAGATCCAAGATCAAAGTCAAGTTTCCAACCCCTTACATTTAGTTAGCAATTACTTGTCAGCCCTTAGGCAGCATGGGTAAAAAGAAATCAACTAAATTTAGCTTTATGTATGCTGATGCCTCCATATGTCCGTTTGGCCTCCAAGTTTGTAAGCTCAAGATTTACGGCACATTCAAAGATTCTCCATCCATCACCTCGGTCACATTTATTATCCAATTGGTAATGAAGTGTGGCACAGCTGAAGCAGATTTATGCAGGCTGCAGACGTGAGGAATGAGATTAATTATGCATGTACATTCGATAACGTGCTTTTGAAGTTTTTGTTAGATGGTGTGGGTTACTCTACTGCAGCTGACGTATTTTGTGAAGGTAACTTATTTGGCACCAGTGCAGTAATTGGTTTTAATCCACATGATGTGATTAAAGTCTTATTTCAGTCAAAAGTTCACTTTATATCGAAAAAGTCTGGTGCTTTCAGGCACAGCAGTAATGGACTTGACGGGAACAAAGTCAATGCAAGCCTCTGCTGCCACCTGCAGGTAAGATATAGCACCGCAAGTAAACTGTTCACCATGTTTCATCCATCCATCCATTATCTATACCGCCTATCCCTTTCGGGTTTGCGGGGGGGCTGGAGCCTATCCCAGCTTCAATGGGCGAGAGGCGGGGTACACCCTGAACCGGTCGCCAGCCGATTGCAGGGCAACATATAAAGACAAATAAAACATTCACACTCACATTCACACCTAGGGGCAATTTATAGTCACCATGTTTCATTTTTCAGTTAAATAAAACATGAGGCAGGTCCGGAAACTCTCTCCAGGAAAGAGGTGAACCTACATTTAACCTATCCCAGGAGACTTGTTCAGGCAAGAAATTAGGAATCAGTATAGATTTATGCCAGTGGCGGAAAACATGCTGATAAATTTGCAGTATGATGATGCAGAAGCACTTAATGTGGCTTGTTATTTCACCTGAATGTGATGGTCTGAAAACCCCTAAGTTTAATACTGCTGCTAGTTTAAACCAGAAAAGCGTGTTGGAATTAAAGAGATGACAATCAAGCTTTCTAACAGCAGCTGTGGAAAGCACTTTGAACATATGAGCGCGCTGATGATTAATATTTAGCTGTTCTAGCGAGGCTTAGCTGACAGCGCTCTTTCTCAGCAACACACTGCCTCACACATTCACACAGCTGCAACACTCGATGCAAGGAGCAACTGGAACCACAGAAACCCTGAAGGTTTAACGAGAGAATCCACCATCAGCGCAGAGAAAACAGGCTGCGTGTTTCTTCGCTCAGTTTGTTGTTTGATGATGCGTTTCTCTGCACATGACTGGCCAGACGTACATGAGGATAATTCCAGAAACATCATCAACAGTAAACGTTAAAATTCAACCACCAGCACAGAGGAACAAATCACAGGAGAAACAGACAGACTGTGTACACCCACAGTATCCTCAATACACCAGCATAACTCTCCAATTCTAACTTTCTAACTGTAATCTATAATCTTAATCTTATTCGCTTAGCTGCCACCTGATGCATCAACGCGACGGCAACATTATTATCTGCTTATTCAGTAAAATGAATCTCCATTTTTGGAAGACGTTTGCCTAAAAGAAAAGATTTTGAAAGACAGTGAATGCTTTTGTCCCTGTCCACATAACAGAAGAAAATCCCAGCGCTGCGGCCGTCCTGACGAAACCTGCCCGCTGGCAATCCTGTAAGTGAAGGCCAGTCATACGGTAACTGCCGTGTTGGCGACAATGAGACTAATGGCTGTTTGTTTTGCTCAGTGGTGCCTCTTCTCAGTCATCACCCCGACAGCAAAACACGCTTCAGTGGGTGAATGTGTGTGACACACTGTGTAAATGGATGTGACTCCTGCTTTTTCTCTTGCTGGTCGGACACATAGTGAAGTGAAGTAACACCTCGTTCAGTCAGAGAAGCCATGAAAATAATCTCATTTGCAAGAAAATGCATCTCACACTTCATATTCCTTTCTTTGTTACGGGCCGATGGATGCTAAATGATAGACGTGGAAGGCCAGCGGTACACTTTTGTGGCGTCAGTCATACGTGCAGTCCACTTCTGTCTGTGCCATGCTGTGTTTTGGACGGGGACACGATGCCATCTTAATGGTGTTGATGCAGAGATACAAAGATCAGGCAGAAATTCTTCTAAACTCCTGCTAATAGACAGAATAATCTAAGGCTTTGAGAGTCTGATCTCACCACCAGCAGAGGGAGACAAATGACTGGTGTTCCTCAACACGACCATACAATCTGGTCAAAGTCTTTGGCTGCTGACTGCACGAGTGTGTGTGTGTGTCTGGTTGACTTACTGGTAACAGTGAGCACATTAGTCTTGACCTCGGCAGTGATCTGGAGACGACCTCTCCTCTCGGTGTGGTCTGTCCCACACAGGCTCGGCACATTGGCCACGCAGCGCTTGTGGATGTTCATCATACAATCTGGCACACACACACACACACAGATGTGTTTGTATCATTTAAGAGTGTATTCTCTGAACATAGAGCATTTCTTTACTTTGTGTATGAGCAAAAACAGGGCACGATATCATATTACTTTCAAAAAATGGCAATATTTGAATATATAATAAAACCATTCTGACGTCAACATGAAGTAGAAATAATTGTGTTGTGTATAAGGAAAAGGAGAACATAGATTTGTAACAGTATTGACAAAAGCTGTAACCTAATTAACTGAATGTACTGATGTCAGGATATGTGCTGCATCAGGATAGGCATCAACACTGAGTGTCTCAAAGCCATTATGTTCTGTCAGGTACATTTTTTGTACATGAGACCATCAGCTAATGGGCACACAGTGTGTGCTCATGGCAACATGATCCATCCAGAGACTTGGGCCTGCGTACGTACGGTCGCATCGCATGCCCTGGTGTATGAGGCCGTAGAGCAGAGAGCCACAGTGGTCGCAGAAGGTCGGGCTGGAGTAGGTGTGGATCTTAAACTTGTGCTTTGCCCTGGGGTCCTAAAAGGAAGGAGGGAAGAATTAATCATTCAAATAAGCATCCAGTCACCTTCCCGGTCTTGCTCTCCTTGATGCATTTGATGGAAAGATGAAAATCATAAGATAAGATAAGATAAGATAAGATAAGCTATACCTTTATTAGTCCCACAGTGGGGAAATTTCAGGTATTACAGCAGCAAAAGTGGATAGCAAACATAGAGGGCATCAGTAAAAGGACATTAAATATTAAATATCATGCAGAACAAAAACAAAAGTGGACATGTCTCCCAAACATACAGTCAATATTCCTTTCCTTGCTCTTCACACTCATCTTTTCTCACCTCATAACACCACCTAACTCCATCTCTCCATTCTCCACCTTCCCTCTGTGCACATTCTGTATACACACAATGTAGTGTATATTTACAAGGACGTGTGCGCTGTAATCGGATCGAGATAAGTTTCATCAGAATTTCTTTGTTCACGTTAGTTTAGAAAGATTACAAAGGCAGCTACAAGTGTGTGTGTGTGCATGTGTGTGCGTGTATGTGCATGTGTGTGTGTTTCAATCGCAAAATGAGAACTCTGCATGGAGTCAACCTTCCATGAAGTTTGTTAAAGCCCCACTGAATTTGAACAAGAACACAAGAACACACATACAGGAGGTAGACAACAGGTCCCCCCCCCCATGTAATGATTTACATCATGGGGACTTGCATTTTGTTCCCACAAGTACAGCGAGTCCCCACAATGTTACTGCGCAAACAGATTTATGTCCCCATAACTTGAATAATACAGGGGTTACACAAACACACACACACACTACACTACACACCACTTTAAGGTTCACGGTCACAGGTTCTGCTTATTGTAAATATTCCTTAGTAACGCCATAGAAACAGACTAAAAACAAAAATAAATGATAAGTATTTTCATTATTTGGTGTATTGATTTCTTCATTTTGATGCTAAAAGAGAAGCTCAGGTACCAATTCCTCTTTTATGAGCATTCATAATGAAGACATAACTAGGGCAGAAACACAGGCTATTTCTGTCTGATGTGTGTTGGTGTGAGTGTGTGTGTTCATGTGTGTGTGTGTGTGTGTGTGTGTGTGAGTGACACCTGCAGCCACGGCTCAGGGGACTTACACACCTGCACCTAAGCATTGTGCTTTCAGTGGCTGACACGCACACACACGCACATTAACTCTCACCGTGTAACTGATGGCCGCAGCCGGACTGATTATTCACACACACAAACACAGCAACATGAACCCACGGATGGTGAGAACATCCAATCCACCACTTGATCTGGATCCAGGCTGTGCGGTGAAGCGGGGATACTTCAATGTAGGAGTTTAAATATTTCTGCCAAGGGGATCCATCGAAGCTACCGAACACGGAGATACAGTACTTCATATCAGAATGATCTCCTCAAGGCTAAGATGCTTTGATAGCATCAGATACATCAGTGCCAAACATTATTTGTTCTAAACCAAATCAGCTAGCAAGCACAAGCGTGTGGCGTGCCTGGACAGCTTTCTTTGACATGTGTGTGCTCACGTCTTTTCACCTCATGAGCCAGAAAAGGGAACTGATTGATTTCTTCCTCCTCTCCTCCACACCTGTCCTGGAAAATAATGTTTAATTTAGGCTGTCACTGCCTGAATTATACCCAGCTTCCCCAAGGTGTCTTCAGAAGTGTGTGTGTGTTTGCTTGTTGAGTCTGAATGACAGTGCGGCTGCCTGTGTGTAGGTGTGTGGGTTTCTTTGCACAGCCGTGTATGCGTTTGCATCCGCGCACATGTGCATCCGTGTGTGTTTGCTTCTCGGCTGGTTCTCGTCTTTCTCAAGGACGAGACCAACTCCTGCTTGTTTTTGTTCCTCTGAAAAACAAGGGAACATTGTGCTGCTGAAGCTTCAGTGATGAGCAACAGCAGGCAGAGAGAAAGACATGAGGGCTGAAGAGAGAGCGTGCCAGCTTCTCTGCAAACACTAATGATTGAATAGATCCACCTTAAATCAGGGATTAATCAGAGAAGCAGGAAAAGTTGAAGAGAGACAACAGTGAACAGGGACAAAGACATCTTCCTCTTTAAAAACCCAAACATGATGTTTTGTTGATGGCTGGTCAGTCAAATGAGAGGAAAGTCTATAAAGATGGTGTCATATCGGTGCAGCCAAATGTTACAATCTGAAAAGCTTCGAATCGGTTCAGCGGGGCATCAGAGGTAAAAGTGTCTCACCAAGGCAGAATTTCAATGTCTCTAATGCTTTATCATCACTGTCTCAATTCCTGTCTCTAATTAATTGGTAAAACCTTCAATGCCTCAAAACAAACAAGTGGACAGATTTGTTGGTAGCGGGGGAATTTTAATCAGTTTCAGAAATGGTTGTCTGTGCCTTGAAACAACAGACGAGACAGATTGCTGCTGTAGAACGAGGACAGATTCTACTTGATGTCAGAAAACGCTTTATACAAACTGATTTACACTCAAATCAATCAAAGATTCTCACTGTATTGCTGATTCTTTCATTTGTTTTAAGTGCAGATGAGAAGGAGATCTTTTCGCCCTTTAGATTTATATGTTGGGACCCGCTGGGACATCCTGACTCCCAGGTTGGGAGCTACAACCCTCGACCAGCGTTACTGCGAATAAGAGAAATGTGTCATGTGTTCAAGTTTCCACATATGAACAGTGTGGTGGTGGTGGTGTGACGGTGGTGTGGAGCTGAGGTCAAACAGAAGAAACAGAAGATCAAGATCTTTAGAAACCAGAGTGCACAGCCATGCTAGCAGCTCTGTGAGACAGTATTCAAGCACAGCGGTGCTTTGAGCTAAATGCTAACATCAACATGCTAACATGCTGATGTTTAGCAGGTATGATGTTTGATTCCCGGCTGGGGCAGAGCCTGTCTGTGTGGAGGCTGATGGGAATGTCATCAGTGTTGCAGGTATTTGAACATAAACCAAAATGCTGGACAAATTTAAGTTGTAATCTGATGGTGGTGCAATAATTAAAAATGTATAATTCATCTTCACAGGAGCAATATCTGCAGAAGCGTTATAGCAATTCATCCAATAGTTGCTGATGGCGATAGAGGGAAGGTCAGGGGATCACCGAAGTCAGCAGGATTCATTCTCTGTGGACCGTGAACAACATTTAAAGGGAATTTATCGGATAGTTATTGGGATATTTCAGTCTGGATCGAAGTGGTGGACCATGGTACTCGCACAGTGTCACACATGAAGGCCGAAAACCTTTAACTGTCAATAAAAAAACAGCCTTGAAGCAAAAGCATTGAATATCAATCGGTTCTTTCGCACAGCGTGATCAATGAAGATATAGACGAGGCTGGGATGACCCACAGTGACTGTGACTATGATTTAGCAGCAGAGCAGCATAACTTTCATCTGTGCAAGAGCTGCTTTCTCTGGAATTAAAAATGCTATGATGTGATATCTGAAAGGTGGTGCACAAACAGACTTCATGTACTTACAAAGCAGGTTTTTTAATTATCATTTCACACTAGTGTTTGTGCACACTTGACATTCTCTTTTTCCTACCTGCACGGTGCCAACTTTTTCAACAGTTTCAGCCTCGTTTCACTTGATTTTCCTCGCTAAGACCCCACCGCCTAAAAGCAGATGGTATGGTCGGGTGCTCGTGGACAAATGAGCGTATTGCATGGCATATGTTGTGTTACCGGGTGTCTCAACGGAAAGCCCGCTCATAACATCAGCACACGATGCCAGAGCGGTGACTACCCATTAGTCAGTGCTAACACACACACTGTTTTGACTGTGTTTTTGTCATTGTGCTTTCGCTAGCTCCCTGCTTCTCTTTTGTTTTAGTTTAACACACTGCCGTCCATTATTTTCCATGCCAACAACATCAGTCAAAACACACACACACACACACACACACACACACACACACACACACACACACACACACACACACACACACACACACACACACACCCTGTCATGTCATTCGTGATGGTGTGTGACAGGCAGATTGACAGTAGACAACACAGAGTCCTGGCTCGCAGTCGTTGTTTTGACGTTTTTTTCCTTATTGATTTTGTCTTCAGTCCACTCACTCCTCTCAAGTTCGCTCTTACGGACTTTCTGCCATTTCTAGAAAGGCAGCTATCATCTACTGCAGATACTGCAGATTTCCCAGCCTTTTTCCCTTCACAGACTCCCTTTCTGCTCCTCTCTGACGCCTGGCCATTGCTCTATTAGCTCTTTGGTTGTTTCAGCTGTGTACTTTTCAAATGCAGGACGAGGCTGATGATGCTTGAAGCAAGGCCTGGAGGCTCTGTGAATGTAGCTTGTGTTCAGGTCTTTTTGTCTTAAACAATAATCTAGTTTTCTTACACTCTTTAAACTCTTCCAGCTGCCCTTGATTCAACCCTCTTGCAATGCAGTGTCTCAGATACCCAGATGCTATCTGGGAGCTGTTTTCTAAATTCAGTTAAAGAAATAATATTAAAAATGTTGCTATTAAGACATTACATTTACTTTTTTCCATCTTATTTTTCACTTCATTCTTAAGATTTTGATTTCTTTCATCATACTTATGCGTCCTACATACAGTGCATGATGAGCGCAGTCTCTCCCCTTCTTTTTTTTAGCCTGATGAAGGGATTATATGCACACTGAAAACTCAATCAAAATAAAAAGATAAATGTGCAGCTTTGGAGGGGTGCATGTAGGTCAGAAATAACCACAGAATTCTTCTGACTTAATGTTTGAACTCTAACAAAAAAAAAAAGTATTTAGCTCCCCCAAAATGTTCTGAAAAAGCAGAAAGTTCTTCAAACTACGAGCACAGTTTCATTTTTGGCCTTCTTTCCTATTATCAGGATTAAACATGGTTGTAAATCCTTAAAGCAGAACGCTTTAAGGATGTTGGTTGCTATAACCTCTTTGACTGATTTTAGAGGTGAAAATAATATATAGAATAAATGTTTAGTTGATCCTCAGAAAAATAATTAGCAACTGTTTTGAAAATTAACCTCTCAATTGTGAAGATTTGCTGTTTTGTTCGCTTAACTAAAGCTGTGGGACATCGTCACAGCCTCTTTTCGCTGTTTTCTGACTGAAGAATTAATCAAAAATAAAACTAACCCTCAGATACAGAAGTGCACTTCATAATGATTGATGACGCATGCTACCATTGCTAAAAGGCACTTGAATAATGGACAGAGAAACATGAAACTACTGTAGCCTCAGATTGCACAAGTTAATCACAGCGTTGCTTTGTTAGAAGTCACATTTATTTCCTTAACGATTTCAGTCTTTCATCCCACTCTGAATCATTAACACACGGCACACACTCTACAAAACAGAACAAAGTAAAACGGAATAATGCGGAGGCTGTTGTCCTGATCAATAAAACAAATCCACTGCCATCATGTTTTCCCCCTCAGGCTTCTAAGTCCTCCTCTGGGAATGTTTAAGTGTTTCTGTGTGAGAGAGTGTTTAAAGGATTTCCTGTTGATTGGTGAAGATAAGCAATGATTCTTGAAAAAAGAGGAGTAATGGCGCCACAAGAGCAGGGAAGAATGAATGAGTGATAACAACAGAGGGAGTAAGGCAGTGAGGAGAGGGCTGAGGGTGGTGCTTTCATCTTCACACCCTCAGTGGAAGTCCTCTCCTCCTTTCCTTCCCTCCGTATGTTGATCGCAGTCTCTCCGTCACTTTGTCAGCCCTCCTCCTCCCGTAAAGGTTACCTTGTGGTGTCAGCGTGGTTTTTAACCATCTGGCCACACATAATGTTGAATATATCATCATTTTTGAATATTCACGTTTTACACGTAATTCTGTTCTGGGAGAAATTACATTCTCACTTTTTTTTTGTAGCATACAAAGACGCACATGTATGCTCACACTGAGGACAAGAGAAATAGAGGGACAGGAAGAGACATGCCTGTAGCTCTGCCGTAATGTCAAAGTGGGCCTAAAAATACGTTTTTAGAAATTAATATACCTTAAAGGATAAAAGAATGCTGAATATTGCTTTGCAGCTGCAGTCCAAACCCACAAACAAGACTTTCAATACATTTTCCTTGCAGTAAAAGACTTTTAGAGAAAGATTTCCATAAAATCATTAAAGTGACGAAACACCAATCAATGCTGACCTTTGTCAAAACCAATGTTTCAATTTGGTTAAAAATAATTACTCAATCGTCTCTGCAGTTTGACAAAGATAAAAATAAGGGAACTTAAGATTCAGCTGTTTTATATATAGATATATAGATATTTTAGAGCTGAAAAAGTGCCAAACCCTGCATTACACACACACTTTCTGATTGAAAAAGCTGCTGAATGTTCTCCCGCCTTCATAGAAATAACAGGAACTGGAATAAAATGTCTTAATGAGTGGCAGTTGTGCTCCAAAACACGACAACACTCCGCACGCCAAAGATGCCATTAACATGTGTGAAAAGGACCTGCGGTGTCACATCCTCGCATGAAACCTAAACTGAGATCAGCTTTGGAACGAAACTGCATTCAGAGAGTTCTCCAAAAATGAAGAACGCATGAAATATGGTGTAAAACGGGAGTCAGTGGGAAGGTGAATACTACACAGTAACAGTGGAACAGTCGTTCACGCGGTCTCAGAGTTTGCTGTCCTCGTGTCTGTAGGGGTTTCCTCTCACTGTCCAAACACATGCAGATTAGCTGAAATACACTGTAAACTGCTGATAGCCGTGGGGTCTGTTTCTGCCTCTCACACACAGAGGCTGGCTCTGTGGGGGAGAAGTCATTACCGTCCTGCTTCAGGCCTGCTTCCCTCTCTGCAATAAACTGACCACAATGAAAATCAATGTCTGCCAATGCAACCGTGTTCATGCACAGCTTCTCCAGACGGATCGTCATTCAGCGACTGTGAGTGTGCAGATGTGTGTGAGAAAGTACTAAATGTTCGCTCTGAGTATGTGTGTGCGCGCGTGTGTGTGTATTTGAGGGGAGAAGAGGAAGTGAAAATAATCAGGTGTGAATTGTAAAAATGACATTTTGCCTTTTTATGTGCCAGTTATGTCCCAGGCTAACTGATTTTTACAGTCTTTATGCTCAGATAAGCTAACCAGCTGTGGCTCTAGCTGCATATTTGGCATACAGATGTGACAGCGCTATCAATGTACTGCTCAATCTATTACCCGACAAAAAAGCTAATATCTTTTCCAAAATGGTGAACTGCTCCTTGAAGTTTGGCCTTTGAAAGGTGCTTGATGATTCTATGACTAAAAAATGATATTGTTATACAGCCACCATTTAGTTCCACTTTGTGTCATCTCTTATTAAGCTGCTTGATGCCCTCCTGCATCTGTATAATTTATCTTCGTTTGTGATCTATCCATTGTGTACAAACACCTACTGTACTGTATTTCTGTCCCTTCTGGTAGAGGGATTCATCCTCTGTTGCTCTCCCTCAGGCTTCTTCCATTTTGGTCCATGTAAATAAAATTGACTCGGCTTGACTTGACATTTCTGCCTGGGAAATATATTTCAAAATTCCATGACAATCCAGGAATCCCATGACAAGTGATCCTTCATCACAGACCTGAGCTGACTTTTTCTGTCTTGACTTGTTCAGCTGGTTTGGATCAGTGAGATCCTCATGTGTATATCTTAGCCTCTCTCTCTCACACACGCACGCACACACACACACACACACACACACACACACACACACACACACACACACACACACACACACACACACACACACACACACACACACACACACACACACACACACACACACACAGTTCTATACCATTAGCGGGTTGTGGGTATGAAATGTAGGTTTCATTAGAGGATCTCATCCCTCGACCTCTCCCACAGGGAACCCATTCTATTAACCCAGATCTATAATTGACTTCTTCTTTTAAACATACATAGCTGTCAGAGAGACGAAGGGAGGGACTGGCACGAGGGAAAATGGGAGTGCTGGGCTGATTGCGGCAGCCATTCAGACAACGTTACTGATTACGAAGAAAAATCTTCCTTGCGTCTTCCTCTACTGTATCCGGTGTCCTTTAAACACATCTCCAGCTTGGCTGCTCCTTCATGGATGTGACCCACAAAGAGGTCCCTCAGCATTACCAACTTCAAGGACTCAGAGAAATGCTCAAGACTGGTCGACGCCTGAGGAGTCATCTGATTCTGGTAGATGAATCCTATTACTGTATAGCGCTGACGAAGGCCCACAACTGATGATGATTTTAACTATTAACTAATTGTTCTGCCTTTTATTCTATCTGTATCTGTCGATTATTTGGCCTCCAAAATAGCAATTTCCTGTTACAAGTTTCCAGATTTCGTTAGAAAAATAAAATATTCAGTTCTCTGTAATATAAAGATATTTAAGATGAAATAAAGCAATAATTGTTCACATTTGAGGGGCGGAAATCAGAGGATTTTTGTCATTTTTGCCTCAATCAATTCCATTTATTTTGGTTGATCATTTCAGCTCTACACTGACTCTCCTGGCTCCAAGAGTCTTTTGAGTTTGTAAATATTTGGCTATTATACGAGCGGAGCATTACTCTTGAATTTGGACATTAAATGGTGGCACTTCAGCGTGCTGAAAATGTTCTGCACACCAAGAATCTGCCCCCGTCATCATTTGAATATTCACGGTCGTCTTCTCTTAGAAACACTGAAAAACGGAAACCAAGGAAGATTTCCATAATCTGGAGAAAAAGCACAGCAGTGGGGGAGAAAAACACAGCTTTATTTTCCTCTGGCAGCATATCAAAGCTGAATCTTAAACAGTGTGACTCGGCCTACCCATCCATTGTTGTAATTAAGTGACAGATAAAACTGCCGAGGACGCCTAATAATGTCGCATGATGGAGCTGAAAATGATTGAAATGGAACGGCTGAAAATGTTCTCAGTGTTTCAAGTTCATGAAGCCATTTCTGTGCAGGTGTGCGTGGGTGAAAACGTTGTGTCAAGCAGTGCGAATATGACACCATTATTAGACAATCTTCACCCAGCTGTTCCATAATGTTCCACAATCAAGTCATATTATTTGCAATGAGGAAAATATTTGCAATTTCTCCAGCCATATGATCAAATCCGTTGTTTTTTCTGTCTGGGATATGTTACAAAACTTCATTATAGGAATTACATGACAAGTGGAAAAGCCTGGTGTTAAAAAAAACCTGAGCACCTCCTCCTCTTCCTCCTCCCATAATCTCTGAGCAGGCTACCTGTCTTCCTCTCTCCTATATCTAAATGTGCAGCTATTGGAGCAGAGATATGCTACGTTCCCACTGTGCAGGAACCGAGGTCATAAGACCATGAACTCATTAAGGAAACGACATGGTGGGGGTGGTGAGGCCCCGTAATTAAGAGCAGGGGCCCCCCGGGTGGAGTGGCATTTAAATAGAGGATGTACAGAATGGAGTTAGATAAAGCGGGAGGGACGGTGGAGAGCGAGACTGTGGGAGAAATGTGCAGGGAGAGGAGAGTTAAAGGTGTGCCAGATATAGAAATATAGTAGCAGAAAAAAGGGGAGGGGGGAGTCAGAGGAAAGAGAAGCAGACATATGGAGATTTGAAGTTACTGAAGAAGAAACAGGTTGTCTGCTGGTTCAAGAAGTCAAGTAAAAGGCCTTTAAAGACATTTTAAATGAGGGAAAAGAAGGATTTACTCATCTTTCAGCCTGGAAAGATAGCCTGGGTCATGCTAATTTCGTCACTTCTCTTGCAGAAATGCGTTGAAATGAGGACTCACGTAGGCACAGCTGCAGCACAATTTGCATTCTGCTGCTGGTTTCATGTTAATCCACTGATCTACAGTTTGCGGCAGTGTTGCACAAAAAAAGTGCGCCCGCAAAAGGCAATGAAGAAGAATGCCTAGTCCAAACGCCAAAGCTTTTCTTCCTTCATTCTCCATTCTCATATGAGAACATAAAACCACGACTGAAGCGCTGCCAAACCAACAGGTGGTATAATATATATATATGATATAAGCCTAACCCTTCAGCCGTGTTGGCCAAACACAAGCCTGAAAAAGCTATTACTGGTAGGCTACCTGCAACTGAAAATCTGATCCTATTATGGTGAAGGCACGACCGGCCATTGCCATAGCAGGATTCATAAATTCAAAATTGCATTGTGCAGCTGTGACCTCCTGTAGCGCATTCTGATACCTGTTGCACAATAAACATGGAAGAGTATCTGTACAATCATGTGTAATTATGTAAAAAGTTCTGTTAGCAAAGTTAGCACCAGCACTGTTTTGGCCACGTCTGCCATTGCAAGTTTTCCAAATGCTCCGTTTTGAGGGACCTAAAACTGCACTTGTGTGCAGACAAAAGGCCAAACCTCATGGAAAAAGGTACATTTTAAAAAATAGCCATGTACGTGTGGACTACGCAGATGACTCAAACCAAGAACCAGGAAGTGAGCTCAGTACTGAGTGTAAAGAACCGTAAGAATCGCACGCATGAACATCAAACCTGAAATAATCAATAAAATCTACAGACAAGGAAAACATTACATATGGAGGAGGCTGAAGGGAACAGAGAGTGGCGGGTGTATCAGCAGACTAATGGTGAGAAGTGTCAGGTTGTAATGGCTGCACTGTACACCTACATGAGTATGATTAGATGTTACTCGCCGCGAGGCTGTGGATGAGCCAGTCAGTGTGAAACAGCTGCCAAAGAGCTCACACAAATGAGACTTTGTCTGAATTAACGTTCGGCTCCATTTGTTCAACTTTAACTCTTTTAAAGATCGAGACAGGAACACAACACATACAGTAACTTATAAAACACAGATTAAGTTTGGATTCTGAAGGATTTCTAAGAGCCTGCAGATGTTGGAGGATGTAAAGCAAAGAAAACGGAGAATCTTTAGCGTGTATTTGGTTACCTAGCCCTGACTAAAACTAAGAGGCTTTTTGTGTATTCAAATAGCGCAAAGAAAGACAGGAAGAAGGAGTCAGGTGACAGAGGACGAAAAAAGAAGTGAGGTAGCTGTTCGACAAACATATAAGTTGAGACTATGGAGACTTATCAGTTATACAGAACACGGCACAGGAAGCCGAGCAGCCGACACCAGCCTTTCCTCTGGAGGCGGCTCACTAAGTGTACTTGTCAGACTGAAAGGGCACTCCAGAGGGAGGTAAGGACATGGCTGAGGAACTTAAAGACCCCTGGGGTTTTTGAGAGGGTGAAGTTGGCATCCTGAGAGTGCTCTTAAGAGAAGAGAAGGCAACTCATTCTGTCTGCTTGATAGGAAATGTTAGAGAATAGGTTTATATTTTAATAATAGAAATCAGAGAAATGACACCACTCCTCAGCTCCTTCACAGAGTGGATGAGATTATGAGGAGAGTACCGATGAAAGGCCCTTCCTGTTACTGCAGATGAGACATTGTTCAGAGAATTGATTACATACGGGCATATGGAGCAACATTATCACTCATTTACAGTGGTGTTTCTGGTGAGCTGATAAACAGAAGTCATGTATTCACTCCTCTTTTAGCTCTGTTTGTGGTCTCCACCAACTCCCGAGGGAAACATCGGTCTCTGTTCCCCTTTGTTCACCAGCTAGTCGCTGACCGTGTCTGCTGTTTGTTTCTGGGCAGATGGTGCGCACTGGGTTCGTTACAACTTTTTAGCTGCCTGCTGCTGAAAACGATCCCGGCGAGGGACAAACAAAACAGTGAAGTTGTGCTACGTAAAGCTGAGAGGGACTAAAGCATCAGGTGATAGTTCTCTGTCATTACGGTGACATAAAAGCAGTCATGTGATTCATTGGTGGCATAAAAATATTGATTGCAGCTGCTTTAACATAATGTGTTCGTATCTTTGACTTTATGGGTTTTCTGTTGCTGCATGCCTTTAAAAAGCGTTTGTGTAAAGTAATGCTACGATAACGCCACACGAATTAACTTAAACGCTAGCATCCAGGTGTCCAGAGCCAAGTCACGATCTCTTCCTAACCGTGCAGTTTTGTTGCCTCAACTAATCAAAGTGCAACTGAAAACTGAAAATAATAAGTCATCTCAGTGTCAATAAAAAAGGTTTCAAACCTCGGCCTCCTGGGTGCGCGGTGTTTCACCCATTCATCCACCATGACCTCCTCCCTCTGTCGACTTTGTTGCGCTTTATATTATATAACCCGGTGACGGCTGGAAATAGACAAATAAAATTGTTTTTAAAGCTATCCACGGTCTTGCTCCAGCGACACTGGGGGGATCGTGCCTTCTCGATAGCGGCCCCGAAATTGTGGAACTCCCTACCCCCTGAATTACAGTTTATTAATGACTTGCCACTTTTTAAATCACATCTTAAAACTCATTTATTTAGACTGGCTTTTAATATTGAGTAACTTTTACCCTTTGACATGCATTTTTTGTTGTGTTTCTTGCTTTGTATCTTTTGTAATTTCTCTGTAAAGCACTTTGATCATCTGTCTGATGTTGTAAGGTGCTATATAAATAAACTTTATTATTATTATTATTATTATAAATAGCTTGCATGTGACTATTCTCACCCGAGTTTAAAGACAAAACCTTTGACCAAGGAACTAAATATCCGTGTTATCTCTTATCATCTCAGCCACAGTCACAGTCTCACTTTGTATCCATTACCTCCCGCCAGTCCATTTTATTTAATTTGACAGAAACACTTGATGCTTTGTTTAAGAAACTCAATTCACGATCAAAATGCAAAAGACTTGTAAAAACCTCCTCCTGTTCCCTGCTCTCTGTTCAACACACTGTTCATCCCTCTCATAGCTGAAGTTTCCCATCATGCCAGAGCTGCTCAGTGGCCAAAATCGCTTGTGCTGGGCAGCTTCGGCTGTTAAATGTCTGTATCCAACTTCTATCAAATGCAAACACTGGAGAAACTCCTGTGTGACGGCACAGAGGAAGTGTCAAGACAGGAAAAGGAAAACGAGACCAGAGAGAAAGATGGCGGAGGGTGACAGTTGGACAGGTGACGGGTGCTCACGAGCTGGATCTGTCCGTTCTCGTCTCCCATCTGTCTTTCGCTGCTCATACTGTGCACAGCCATGTGATTTTAGATGATGTGTTTGTTTGTACTCACATCTGATGCAGGTCCTTTATCAGCGCCTGGACAGGAGAAAGTGACGAACTCATGGCAACGTTTGTGAACCACGAAACAACACACTGTGGAGAGAGAGAGAGAGAGAGGAAGGGGAAATTACTAACACTGGCCTTCACACTGTGCACAAAATAAAGTGCTACTGTGTGAAACTACATTAAAATTGATTAACTATTTTTAAAATGATCACTTCCGAGCTAGCCTAAATGCTATATACATATACAAAAATAAAACAGAATGTGATCATTTGCTAATCCTTATTCACTTATACTCAACTGAAAACAGTCCAGAGACAAAATATTCAATGTGATGTGATGCCATGTTTCAATCAAGCTGGGACAGGAGCAACTAAAGACTGGGAACGTTATAGAACGCTCCAAAAACACCTGTTTGGAACATTCCACAGGTAAACAGGTTCATTGGTAACAGCTGATAGTATCATGATTGGGTATGAAAGGGGCATCCTGGAAAGGCTCAGTCGTTCGCGAGCGAGGAAGGAGAGAGGTTCGCCACTTTGTGAACACATGTGATTGTATGAAGGATATTCTGGAACTTATTTGTAATCAAGCTTGCATACAAAAGTGAGAAAAGCTGCAGTGTGCTCATCAGATGAAATGAGTTCATACAGTTAACTGTATCTGATGTGAGCGAGCTGCACTAAATGAGAGGTGATCCTCCTCATGGTCATAGCTTTCAAATGTCAATCTTAAATTGACATAATTGTAGAAGTTAAGATCAAGCTAAATTAGACATGACTTTGAGCGGGAGGCTTGATGAAAGCTGATTCATTTCGCCGTCTCCGAGCTGCAAGAAGCAGCACTCACTTAACCTATGATAAATGTACAGAGGGATGCTTTAACTCTGTCTTAACACCCACACACTCTTATTGTCACTCCCGCACTGTTGACTCATTGTCAGCCACTCTGCATAAGAGGACCTTCTAAATGTCTATAATATGACAGAAATGTAACCTCATATCTAATATCTTCTTATTAACAGAATTTCCTGTGTTCACAAAGTTTGCCATCAACAGAATTGACAAATTTGCATTTACAACAACTTCAAGGTTGACTTTTATTCTCCCCGCGCACATGCTCGTCGAAAATAACACACAGAAACACACATGACGGATCAAAGAGAAGCTGAACGTGGCTCCACTGTTCAGTTTGGTAACAATCAGCGGTGCGAGGAACATGTGAAAGCTGCGATGCATGGTGAGCCTGTCATCTCCGCCCTGATCAATGTCAGCCCCACTGACAGGCAAGACGAACGGGAAGGCTAAAAATATCTCACAATCACACACACACAGACCCTTCTGATTGTGCCCCTGAGTATATTTACATAGTGTGTATGTCTGAGCGAGAGACAGAGGAGGGCTGCAAATGCAGCGAACAACAGAGATGGATGATGGCAGCAGCCAAAGCAGGTTAGAGAGCGACTGCTGCGAATAATAAAGGAGATCTGAATCATTGTAAAGAAGCAAGTTCAGTGTGCAAGTTCAAGTTCTCCGTGCTGTTTGGCACATTGTGCCATTGGCAAAGGCTTTTTTCTGGCAACTCGACCATGCAGCCCATTTTTGTTTGGTACCTCCTGAAACAGCCGCACCACCTTTTTGCAGAGACGCCTGTATTTAGGCTGAAGCTGCTTGTGGGCCTTTCTTTGTATCCTGAGCAACTCATCTGGCACTCGTGGCTGAAACTGTTTCTTGGTATCAACAGAACTCCTAATTTTGCACTTCTTTATTAGAGTTTGAAGACGACTGATAAGCATTTTCCAATCTCTGGATATCTTTTTGTATGCTTTTCCTGATTTATGAAGTTCAGCTATCTTCTCTCACAGTTTCCTTGACTGTTCTTTTCCAGGCAGTCAGTGCAGCCCTGGATGACGTGTGCTGGAGTCTCTCAGGAGCTAAGAAACTCAGACTATTTATACACAGACACTAAGGTGTGGTAGCCTTAATAGCCTTTTAATCCTGTGTGTGTCAGCTTGTGTGTATATCATCAGGCCAAACATACAAGGGTATGCAAACTTCTGATCAGGGCCATTTGAGTGATTTCACTTCATTTGATTTAAAAAAAGGGCACACATACAATTGTGTGATAGTAAATGGCTTCACCAGACGACAAATTTCACAAATTTACCAGGGGATGTATTCAAATTTATGAGCACAACTATATACTGTAACTGTAAGGAGAGTAGAGCTATGACTTCAAATCTTTTAAAACTTTGATTAATCTTTAAAGTGATTTCTCAAGAAAAAAAAAATAAAATAAAATAAAATTCTCTGGTTCCAGCTTCTTTTATTTGGATTTGCTGCTTTTCTTTGTTTTAATGTGAGTAAACTGAACATCTCTGGATTTTCGAGAAAATTACAACTCGCATTTTACTTTTTTCTGACATATAGACCAAATAACTAATTAATTAATCAGAAAATAAGCAGCGGATTAATTAATAATGAACCCATGATGATAACCACACGTTGCACCCCTAAACTAGAGTGACAGGTGTACACAGAGCCACTGACAGGAAATGTAATAAACAGTCCATATTTCCTTTCATCAAAGCTGAATGTCAGCACGTAAAACACTGGCACAATGCTCCTTTTCAGGAGGTGTCAAAGTACCAACAGACTTTCTGACATGTGAAATTTAATATACCAAAAAATAAATATCTGTGCAAGCTCTAAAACAATTTGGACAGAAAGCTGCCTTTCAGGTCACTTCACTGTTCATTACTGCGATACAAAACTGCCCACACACACTGAAATCACGTCTCAGCTCAGTGCTGTAACAAAGTACATTAATTCAAGCACTTACAAATTTAAGGTAATTTTAAAGTATCTACATTTTATGCTACTATTTAACTCTACTAGAATACATTCCAGAGGGAAACATGGGACTGCATCCACTTAACAGCTGTGGTTACTGCTTATTTATTAGCACTTTTACATTGCAGTATTACTACTTCGAAGGATCTGAACTATTCTTCACCCTGTGTCTCAGATGTGTGTAGGATTAGTGGCATCTAGCTGCGAGGCTCCAGACTGTGACCGACTGAATGGCTGCTGAAAATGTGAAAGTGTCTGCTTTGTCCATTCTGGGCTACTGTAGAAACATAGCGGCGCAACATAGTCCACTGACCTGCTCCCTCAATCTAAGGTAACGAAAACACAACAATAGTTATTTTCAGGTGATTATACACAAATGAAAACATAATAATGATTACTATTTTCCATTTCTGCCGATAGCTCCACCTAAATCCTACACACTGTACCTTTAAACGGATCCCTCGCATTTGTATTTGTATTGTATATCTTTGTTCGCTCTGTTTCCACACCTTCATCAGGCCAAAGAGGGGCCAGAAGAGACGGGACTGCAGCTGTATCATGTATTATGTACTATGTATACATTCTATGTACAGGGGGGACAATAGGCTGCCTCTTACTGATAATAATACTTACTAATACTATTTGCATACTGTCTCTTTTGGTAAGGGAAGTGAGGTCACACAAGCATGACAACATGAATTTGCTAATCACAGTTTTGAATAATAATACACTGATTCTTTTCTCTGCAAGTTCGTATCAGTGATGAGATCAGATATTTTCACTGTCAGCAGTCTCTAATGTCTCATTTACATATTTGGAGACCAGCTATTCCATCAGATTCTATCAAAATTTATTCTATTGATCTGGTCAGAGGGGTTAGAATTAACACTCCAACACACACACACACACACACACACACACACACACACACACACACACACACACACACACACAAATGTGAACCTCAATGGTGCTTCACTCCCACGCAATATCCTCTTTTCGGTCACACCACCCACTCACTGAGATGATACCACACACACACACACAGTCCACCCACTCATTACAATGATACTGCAGATTGAATACACAGAGTGAGGGTGGAGGGACAGAGGTAGCGATAGATGTGTGCACATATTGCTTCAAGGCAGCTGCTCTTTTGGAATATTGCAATTGCCAAATCCCTAACCAAAACACACACACACACACACACACACACACACACACACACACACACACACACACACACACACACACACACACACACACACACACACAAAAATAGAACTGTACGCTATCCAACGATATGACCGTTGGGCCAAAAACAAATAAAATAAATAATACATCTTTACAAAAATATACCACACGAGGAATGAAGTGTGCCCTCCTTTTCTCCCAATTACTAAACTCCAAACTTTCCATCCACTCTGACTCCGTCCATCCCAACAATCACCCCACTGCTCCATCTACACATCCCATCAGTTGACCCTACAACACTTATTTACAGTGGTGGAAAGTCAAAAAGGCAGGTGGCACAACCTAATCTCACACGTTCAGATCGACTCGTCTCGCTCTGAAAGGAAAATGTCTAAAACCAGAGATCATCGTACAGCTGGACCACCTGAGGCCGATGTTTGCCTGGCTGTAATGGACAAAGTATTAACGCTAATGTAAATGTTTTGCATTCGACAGTGTACGGTAGCTCAGCTTCAATTTTGCAGCATGCTTCAGTCTGTGTTTTGAGGGACCCAGGCAAAGTCTGAGCACCGCATCATACCACACCTCAACAGTTTCTTCCTGCCATGTGTCTATAGATGTTTTCTGTGGCCCACCCTGGTTCCCTGGGGGTCTGCTGAGCCGGAAGGGGAAGATGTGAGCTTTCCACACACCGCAGCCTCATCTGCCAGCCACGTATAGATTCCATATTCACATAATTATTTTTGCATCTCAGTCGATGTTCCTCGCTAGCAGTGTTGAGTGTAACGCGTTACAGAGTTACAAAGTAACGCGTTACTGTAATAACATTACTGTTTTCAGTAACTAGTAGTGTAAGGCATTACTCGTCGTCGTACACAACGCACACAACACAGAGAACAGAAGGGAAGGGGGAGGGGGGCGTGAATGGAACAGTGATTGGTCTGGGTTTGGCACGAGGTATCATTTACCATCACCGATTGGTTGACACCCGGCAGCCGGCGGCAGAGCGGCACCCGCAAAGACTGCTGGGAACCTTCCTCTGAAAAGAGGAAGCAGCGACTCTAAATTGTCCCTAGGTGTGAGTGTGAGTGTGAATGGTTGTGTGTTTGTGCCCTGCGATCGGCTGGCGACCGATCCAGGGTGTACCCCGCCTCCCGCCCGTTGACAGCAGAGATGGGCTCCGGCTCCCCCGTGACCCTGAAAGGGATAAGCGGCATAGACAATGGATGGATGGATGGTTCCCAGCAGCAGAAAGCTAGTTTCGACGGGTGGAGATCCAGTCATTATTTTGAATATGTTCAACGGAAGGAAAATAACTCGATGGTGAAGTGTACATTCTGCCCGGGGAGAAGCTGCTTTCCACCGCTTGTAACTATACCTCCAACTTGAAGAAGCACCTGGAGCGACAGCACAGACACATCAAGCTCGTTGCGAAGCGACGGAGTGACATGAACGAGCAGCCCCGCAAGCAGCAGAAACTTTCCTTTGAACATAAAGTACTACCAACATCAAAATGCAAGATAAATAAGCTTGTTGCCTCGTACGTAGTAGAAGAAATGTTACCTCTTTCTACCGTCGAATCGCCGGCAGGGGGAGATAGAGTAATTATAGAGTAATTAAGAAAAAAATGTAACTACTAATATAACTAGTAATATAACTAGTTACTTTCTCCAGGGAGTAAAGTAAGGTAAGGCATTAATATTTTTGAGAGTAATATGTAATATATTACTTTTTTGAGTAACTAGCCCCAACACTGCTCGCTAGGAGCACCAGTCATTTTGTTAGCAGTCAACATCTGGAGCTCCAAAAGCTCCAGCAGTTACTGTAGATGTTTGCTGTCTGCATCCCTCACAAAACCTCCTCCTCCACCTCCACCTCCTCCTCCACCCCCTGTGCTGCCCTCTCAGTGCCCTCCATGTGCTGGTCTCAGTCTGACTCGGGTGTAGCTGGCACCCTGCCTACGTGCCTTCATTATTTATCGTTTACATTAAATATCCATGGAAAATGCACGCACACACAAACAGCACAGTGACAGCTGCTCGACATCTTTTGTCTTTCTCTCTTTGTCATTTCTGTCTCTGTCCACCTTTTTCTTCCTCATGTCTTGTCTCTGTCTCTCCCTCTCTCATCAGTGTGTTGCATCACTGTGGCTGTGACCAGGGCTTAAATTACTGCTGAGGTAAGCAGCCACATAATGTACCTGTTGAGTCTACCTGTAACACGGGCCGGGCATTAAGTTACACTATGGGCTGCAGCTAGCGCCTCAGGAATCCTTCCTCAGCCAACGGGGAGTGACTTCTTTCACTGTCAGCTCAGTAAGACTGAGGAGAATCAATTAGGCTGCCATACAATCAAAGCTTTGCATGACAGCCTTTCAATAAACAGCGCTATTAATGTTGTTTCTGCAGATAAAACCAGCTTCACTGGAAACTGAAACTTTCCCGCCATCATCTGTAATTTTGGGACTTGTACTACTCCTATACAAGTGCTGACATGCCAAACAAAAGCAATGATTTTCATAAGCCTTTTTCCCAGGAGACAGCTTGTCACTGCATGCAAAGTCACATCAGTTGTCCACGTGACATTTTAGGTCCCTATATGTGCAACAACAGTGAAACCGCAGGGCAAAGCTACATTTATTCTATATGAAACAGCTGAAATGATTTGTCAATTTATCAATTAGACTATTGACAGAAAATTAATCAGCAACTCTTTTGATAAATGATTAATAATTTCAAACTTTTCAAGCAAAAACACCTGGTGCTCGGCTCTCAAATGTGTGAATCTGTTGCTTTTCTTTCTAATGTATGCTAGAGAACTGACTATTTTTGGTTTTGGACTGATTGTTGGATAAAACAAGGGAATTAAAGGCACCACCTCAGGCTCTGGGAAATTATAACGAGCATTTTTCACTATTTTCTCAAACAATTGATTCATCAAGAAAATAATCAGTAGATTAATCTGTAATGAAAACGTGCATTATAGTCGCAGCCAGAGTGATTTGATTCACTAATTACTTTGAAGGATGCTCAGTTCTCTAATCCTTAGGCACAAAATTATCTGATGGAGGCCGAAAAATCATGTGCAGTATTGGGATTTAAACGATGAGCGCCATGTGGTATCACTTGAAGACGAAACTAAATCCAGCTTATCACTAATCAATGACTAAGACACTGAATTTGTAAGTCTAAATGTGGAATGACTTGAACAAATAAACAGGATTTTTAAATCCAAGAATAGTTTGTATGTGGCTTGTATGTATCTTAAATTCATCACATTCCTCTAGGAGCAGACACACACACACACACACACACACACACACACACACACACACACACACACACACACACACACACACACACACACACACACACACACACACACACACACACACACACTCCCACTTGAAACCTGTTTTCCTCAGCTTCAGCTCTTTGAAGTGTCCCATGTTGCCCTGATCCCTCCCCAGCACTCACATGACATTATTATGTAATGGCTGGTTGTCAATCAATATCATCCTCCCATCAAGCCTTCTGTGTGCCAATCCAGTGTGTGTGTGTGTGTGTGTGTGTGTGTGTGTGTGTGTGTGTGTGTGTGTGTGTGTGTGTTGGGGGGGCGCCTCATACATTACAATAAGAGTGCATCATCTTAGTTAGTTTAGTCAGTTTAATTAAAAGGAATCTTTTGTTTACTCTTGAACAAGTAACAGTTTTCCTTTCACACCATTAGAGTCAGCATTTACTACAGCTGGTTTGACTCTTCTCAAAAGATTTACTCAAAAACTATTAAATTGAAATTAACTCACGAAATGTCACTGGTTTAACTCCAACAAACGCTGAACCTTCAGGGTTTCAGATTAATGGGATGATGGTTTTTTTTAATAGCTAATGCCCTGCTCCCTCTCGTTTCCCGTTCTCCCACTTATCTCCCTGTCTTTCTGTTATTTTCTAACATCTCCATTTCCCGTCCTCTCCTCGCTGTTCCAGTATATTCTGTTTATGATCTCTTGGCAGAACACTAATGTTGTACATAGCCATTTCCTCTAATGCTCTGCCAATGAGTGTGTGTATGTGTGTGTGTGTGTGAGACACAGTGACACGCTGTACAGTGATGTCCCAGATTTAGATACTGTCAGATGCTGCGTCCAGGTTCAATGTTACATTAGTCATGTTCATTAATCTATACATGTAGTAGTACATCACCTATCACTGACACAAACACAGACACACAGTGTTCCCTGCGTGGTTGAATACCAATCTAAGTGATCAGTGATTGAACACAGAGCGATTGACGGACGGTCTATTTGAAGTATGATTAAGTTAGGCCAAGGTTACATTTATCTGTAATCTGTGATCTATCACATCTGACCACACTCTGACTGGATCTATATTTCTCACATGGCATCTCTCTACGACCGTCACACACAACTGCACACATCACTGCAAGCCACACAGCGTTTGTTATTAAATTTTGTCCGGGGTTGAGCACATCGAGATAAACAGCTGGGGGCGCTAATCCTCCAGAAGGATGCAATGAAACTGCTGCAGAAGAAGAGGATGCGACAAGATGATGGAATTAAACGTGCTTTTGGGAAATTACGTGGAAAAGGAGATGGAAACTGCATTTCTGCTTGTTTCATGCATTAATTTGAGGAAGGTTACACTCCTCTTATCGCTCCTCACAGATCTGCTGCTGTTCATTCACCTCCCCAGGGGACGTTTCGTCTGTTTCCACTGCACCTTGTTGCATTTCATTTATGTCGATTCACCGACCTTTTTTCCCCAGTTCTCTAAAAATTGCAAATGTGCATTAAAAACAAGTGGATGCAAACACGCTGATTGTGAGAAGTCTGCTTCTGCCTCGTTTCAGTATGATTAATGTAATATCTTTATCTGGAATGGCTTTAACAATATGACACAAAAAATCTGAGTCTTATCCACTTCGTCCAATGTTTCCATAATTTACGGAGGAGCCATAATGTTGCCAAGAGGGATGTAAATGGCGTGGGAGGCTCTTCCAGCTTCTCATTTGGTTTCTACATAATGACACAGTATGCTGGAAAATCAGAGAGAGAGCGGCTCTGCACACGACTGCACATCGTGGGTATGATGTGAAAGCCTGGTTACTTCCTGACCGCCTTGATAAAACCTTGCTTGCTAATTGAGACAATTGATGGCGGTTTGATTTTCGCATTGACTGCTATATTTATTGACTGACTGGGTTCACTGACTTGACTGCAAAACTGCAAATCAGATCTTCTCCGTGGCCACGGCCTGGCAGACCTGGCACGGTGTTTAAACAGCGTGGAGAGAGGTCTGTGCGAGCCAGACTACTGCTCCTGTTTCTGTATCTCGCTCTTCCTACGGTCTCCGAGAAGAGGAAACATCCTGGTGAGTGGGGGTGAAAGACTCAAAGAAGAAGCTGATGCAACAGGAGGAAGACGGCAAGGAGAGGAGCAACGAAGAGAAAGCAAGAGGAAGAAAGTCAATAATCTGAACAAAACACGCCATTCACCTTGGGCACCTCCCCTTGTGTGTGTGTGTGTGTGTGTGTTTAGGTGTGTGTGTGTGTGTGTGTGTGTGTGTGTGTGTGTGTGTGTGTGTGTGTGTGTGTGTGTGTTGTAAGGGCTTATATAAGGGGGCTGAACAGCCTACGCCAATGTATAAATACCCACGATGCTGCTGGTGAAGCAGGGAGAAGGGTCAGAGTGAGTCAGCACACCCATATCACTCCTCCTCTTTCTCTCTCTCCCTTCCATCAATCCATCCTCTCTTCTTCTTTCTTCTTCTCTCTTCTCCTCCTCCAGCTCTACATCTCTAATTTTTCATGCTGTTGCCGTGCGTCTCTTCACAGGAAAAACACGGAGGATTTCGCTTGGCAGGCAAACTCTGACCTCCAGTTAGTGTTGATCGTAACAACCAGTGTAAACAAAACAAAACAATCAATTACACGTTCACAGCAGGAGCCTTTTCAAATGCAACTCTTTGATGTCAAGGCTTTCAAAAGATCTGCCACGCCGAATTCTTGCGCAGGTTGAGGTTCAGCACTGAAAGTCTATTCATCCTCCTATTCATGCGGGCTTTTTTATAATTTATTTTTGTGACTGAGAGCAGGGTCCATCTGTTCTTTAAGTGGCCTTGCTGTGTTTTTAATTTCAGAATTGCCCGGAGCAAAGCAGAGAGACACTTGGTCATTTCGTTGCACTCCTCTCAGGCCACTCTGTTAAGACATTTTTAGCAGGCAACTAGCTGCCACTGACAGCACACATGCAGAATGTCACCATGTATTCCTCTTGTTCTTGATAGGCCACCACTGACATTTTTTATTACTTTAGTTTTGTATCATTAGCCAAACGTTTCATAAATGACATAAAGGAACCTGTCTTCCTTATTGAGTCGCATCTCAACTGTCATACGCATAATCACTCAAGTGCATTACTTAACACAGCATGGTCATTATAAATGTGATCCATGTAAGTGATCACTAAACTGACAGATGTGTTACATATTGTTTACACACTGGTTAAAATTGTGAAACGGTGTCCTGACTCACTGGCCTAATAGCTGAGCTTCTGGTGACCTTCTAATAACGTTAAACAGCCTTGCTTGTCTGTGCCACCTGTGAACATTGGTTAGTACAGTGTGTTATCCCTTTCAATAGTGTACTATCTTACATTCAATTAGGAAAAAAAAAAACAGGAGACACTACAGTCTGGCTGCCTTCACGCTCCGTTCGATTTCAGTTTCAGCTCTGTGCCAGCGCTGTGAAAGAATTCTGGCACAAGACGATTTTATGTGGTCCAGCTTCCACCTCCACCCTTATCCTCTCTCTCATTCACTCCATCTCTCTCTCTCTGTCTCCCATTCACTGCATCCCTCTCGCCGTCTTTCATTCACTCCTTCTCTCCATCTCTGTCCATCAGAGTCCCTCTGGTTGTCCCTTTGACTTCTTCCTTCCATCCCACTCTCCCCGTCTGATTCATTCATCTGTCTCTTATTCTGTCACTTTTAATTCCATTCCCCCTCTCTCTTTATCACCTTCTGTCTCCGCCGTATTCTCG
This sequence comes from Chaetodon trifascialis, assembly GCF_039877785.1. Lineage (NCBI taxonomy): Eukaryota > Metazoa > Chordata > Actinopteri > Chaetodontiformes > Chaetodontidae > Chaetodon > Chaetodon trifascialis. Next base: position 10,512,488 of record NC_092070.1, read on the forward strand.
TTCTGTCTCTCATGCTTGATTTCATGGTGCTCATGCTTTTTGTCAGCATTGCCTTGATTCACGCTCATAAAGTTGCAAACTTGCAGACCGGTATGTGCAGACTGCAGATGAGCAGAGAAAATATATGTTACATTGAGAAATAAAAACATGGATCTTTACAAACTTAGATATTTATTTAATGGTCGAATCTAGTCTTGACATGAGCAGCTGTACATGAAAATATGTGCAAAATTGGCTAAATTTGCTAAATTATCAACAATGAATGGTTTGCTTTATAAAACGTCATAAAACGACAAAAAGGGAATAAGAGTTAACAGCAATGCTAGCAGCTCCATGAGACTGTTCTTAGCCTTAGTGATGCTTTTGAGCTAATGCTAACATCAGCATGCTAACCTGGTCGCACTGACAATGCTAACATGCTGATGTATAGCAGGTATAGTGTTGACCATGTTCACTCCGTTGGTTAGGTGTGTTAGCATGCTAACATTTGCAAATTCAAACAAAGCTGAGGCTGATGATGATTAGTTTTAAGCTATTTGCCCATGAATCAAAGTTTTGGGCAAAAAAAAAATCTTGCTGTCTATAAATGTCATGAAGAAGAAAAAAAAAATGGCTGCCACAACTTCCCAGAGCTTGAGCTGATGCCTTAACATCACTTCTTTTATCCAGCCAACAATCTAAAACCCAAAGATATCCAATTCAATGACATAACAGCAAATGTTTTTGGATTGATAATTAAAAAGAAGTTAATCTATTATCAAAAGTGCTGCTGATCTTCTGTCGATGGACTAACTGTTTCCGATGCCAGCTTTTGGTTCTTGACAATATTCAATTCTCAGATGCATTTCGGTCTGCACCAAAAACAATATCCATGGTTCAATTTTCAGTCCTATTTGTAAGGAGAGATAATAATTTAGAAGAGGCAGAAGGAAGGAGGCTGGAAAGCAGCACTAACTGTAAAAAATAATGACATTTACATTGTTAATCTTTGCACCAACAACAGCTGTCTCTTCACTTTCTCTGTGTGTGGAGGGCACTTAGTTTCCTCTCACAGCAGAAGTACATCTACCTCCACAATCTGACCTGAGCAGCAACTTCTGAACACGTCCAGCCAAAACACACAGCCACACACAGACACACACAAAACCCTGTAATCTCCTGTACTGTACATCAACTTTTCTCCTGCCCTCCTCCCTCACTCCCTCCACTTTTCACTGCCACTTCACTCTCTCTCTCTTAACTCCCACGCAAACAATACCTGCTGTTTTGGTCCAGACGGCAAAGAAAAATAACTGAGGGTAGGAAAGAATAAGTTCGAGAAAATAGAATGCTTGAGTGCATAAATTAGATATATACGACTGTTCCCTGTATGCTGAAGAGCATTGTCATCATCCTCTGCATGCAGTTTCATCTCATCTGCTGATTTACTCATAAAGAGAGCGGTGTGGTATGAAGAGGATGAGAGAGCGAGAGTGGGAGAGAGAGGACAGAGGGGTGAGAGTGAAGAGCTGCTGATATTAACAAGAGAGCTGATGAGACTAACGGGTTTGGAATACCAAATAATGAACTAAATACAGGTTGTAAGGATGCTAACATGCAGTACATGGAAATGAAAAAAATAAATGCTGGCACAGGGATTTGATAATGTGACTTACACCTGCAAAGATGCTCAGAATGGACACAATATCAAGGACGCTCAAATGCGAGCCCGTACAATAACCTTGCAATGAACAGTGTTTGTGAAACATAGGAATTCAAGGTTTTGTATGGCAGAGAGGTGTGCATTCAAGCCTAGGGTCGTTTCTGAGGCTGCGGCCTGTAGTGTTGTTGCACTGGATGGGGCTGTTTAAATGGCAAACAAAATATGAAAGACCTGCCCTCAACTCTGAAACGCCAGTGGTCAACAGTCTACTGTGGTTTTGTGCTACAATCACCGACAATATAATAAGAATAATAATATTCGCTCATCTAACAGAACGTGTGGTTTTTCTGCAAAATTCTGAGGCACATTGTAAGTGATGCATTAAGGTCTGCAAATAGACTATATTGAGCTTTTATCCAAAGTGCTTTACAATTTCTCTCCCATTCACTCATTCACACACACACCAATGGCACTGAGCTACCATACAAGACACTAACCTAACCAGCCGGTTCAATGCTTTGATAAGGACACTAAAACATATGAACAAGAGGAGCAATTACTGGACTACCTGCTTCCATCTGCCGCTGCCGCCCATTGTCTTTTCCTGCATAGAGGCAATTTTCAATAAACTGCTGTGTAATGAGAATGCTCATAAAATAATCTAATGGAAAGTTACACAAAATGTAAAAGCTCCTCTGCAATTTCTGGTGCTATTCAGTGTTATATTGCATTAGTGCGTGGAAACACTGTGAAAGCTGTCAAGTAATGACGCCAGATACTAATTCCAAAGTCTGTGTCGTCATGTTTTATTCCCGCCCATGGTGAAGAATGTGGAAAGAAGAAATTTACCATGTTGTCCTCCACCCTTAATAGCTTTTAATGAAGTTACACAAAGCAGGACACCCCGCATTGTGCGGAGCTGGAGTCGTTATCAGTGTTGCTGGAACAGAAAGCCAAAAAACAACACAAAGCACAATAATTACCTCCAACTAAAACAACAGCAGTCGCATTATTTTCATCCACTGTTATGGTGCTACAGTTACAGTGGTGTGTCTATATTGTGTGTATGCGTGTGTGTGCGCTTTTGTGGGCAAGGCAGGGCACAGTCTACAACAACTCGCACGTGCTTGGCAACAGACCAGTGCTGCTTGGCTGCTTGTTATCCTCATTACATGTGCAGACACACAAACATACACAAACCATTTATATGCATACACACATAAATATATAGACCAAAAAACCTATTTTGACTTTTGTTCTGTCTGTCCCCTGTCCGTCTCATATTTCTAATTGGTTTTAACAACGTGACAGGAAAAACCATTATGGTTATGAGGTTCATCTACAAAAAAGAAACAAAAGATAATGATGATGAAGATAATGTGGGTGGGTGATATTTCAACAATACAGCTAGCTGTAGCGCATTAAGTCTCAAACTCAACAATATTCCGCTCATAAAGTGACAACGAGATGGACAGCAGAGAATGAGAGGAAACTAATGAGGGGTGAGCGTGACAGACACACAGCTGGAGCTGGAGAGAGAGGAGGAGAGGAGGAAGGGACGGACGGCCGATGAGAGAGCGAGAGCAAGAGATGGGAAGGGAGAGTGACACAAAAGCAGAAAGTCAAATAAAGAAAGACACATAGAGATGGAGGGAGAGATGGAAAAAGAGGTCTGGGATCAGTGCACTTCTGTCAGCTCATGTCCCTGTTGCTAGGTTACCATCCATAGATGAACGGGTTAAAGTATCTCAGGAGCAACGGTGACATAGTTAGCTGGTCTCCATCACACAGCACACACAACTTAGACACACGCATACAGAAATGGAGCAACTCTGAAAACTGCCTTTACCCCTATTTAGATTTTGCCATTGATATGAGATGTGCAGACAGACACATACCACAGCGACACGCCACAGATTGAAAGCCCAAACTTGGAGCGAGGCCTTAATGCTGTGAACTGAACAGAACTACTGTGATACGTCAGGAAACACACGTTTAGAAATCTTTCTTTTTTTGACTGCTTGTAGCTTAAACATATCAGAAATGTACCACTAAATCACCATAAACGGGATATTTGTGAAAATTCAAAGACCTGACTATTCTGGCTCTGCACATTAGCAGCATTTGGACATGTATTATAGTGTTTAAGATTAAGATTCACTTTATTAATCACACACAACACAACACAACACAACACAACACAACACAACACAACACAACACGCACATGCCATGGTGAAATTACTTCTTCCGCACTTAACCCATCCAGGAAGTCCTTCCTCCGTGGCAGCCAACAGCAGCGCCCTGGGACCCAGTTCCGTCTTGTCACCATTGGTCAGGTGGTGATCTTCTTGCATGTTTTTAGTGGGGGTTTTATATGGAGGATACCCCAGGTGAACACGGGGAGAACATGCAAACTCCACACAGAAAGGCCTCTTAAAGGGCAGCAGGCACTGAAGGCATGGTGGAGGACACGCCCCCAGCGCCCACAGCGGGAATCACACCCAGGACCTTCTAGCTGTGAGGCGACAGTGTTGCCACTAATAGAAAAATGCTGTTTGACTGATATTTGCACAGGTCATAATCTATACCTCCGACCATGGCTCTGAAAAATCAGTAGTCACTGTGCTGTGTGTTAATAAATCCACGGTGCTGAAGCAGCACATTCATATGTAATTGCACCTTTTTCTCTCAGTCCCACACTTCGGTAAATTTCATCTATGATATTCCCTAATCTACACTTAATTCTATTCACTATTGTTGCCTATATACTCTACAGAGTAGTGACACACTCATGATCAGAGTGACAAGTACCAACATGCAGTCCAGATCACAGATTGGCTACATGCATGCTTTATGTGCTTATGCAACAACAGATCACTACAGACGGAGCACCCCCACAACCATGTAGAACGCATTTACTCCAAACTTTATAGATCAAACAACAGTATTGTCAGTCTGTGAAACTTTGTCCATCAAGAAACATAATAGTAATTATATCAGAGTACATTTACAAACCCACAACAGCAGCATCTCTCCCCCAGCAGTTAGTAATCCAGGTGGGCCACGCCACCTACATGCCATGACTCACGTTTTAGACATTTAGCTCATCTCTTCATCAAGTCAAATTGCAACTGATCAAGTTCAATTTGTAGATCACCTACATGCTAAACAATGAACAGTGGTGCAAAGGGCCTGTGACAGTGACCATGTAGGAGACAAGTGGTGGGGAAGTGAATAATTAAAGAAAGGACAAACAGAGGGGGCATGCAATGTCACTGCCGTGAGAGCACTGTGGGTGGAACAGGGTTAGAAACACACCTTTGGCTTCTTCTCTGAGACTGCAGCAGATTTACATAAACCCGGCTGAACATACACATTTACCTTCTTTTTAATTTACTTTTTTCTGGTCTCTCTGTTATCTCTCTGCTGTTGCATGGAGCGTGAACGGTATCACAAGATAAAAGATGACGGCGCAGCATCCGTCCGACACAACCACTGTTACAAAAGTTTCTGTATCTGCATCTACATCTGCACTGAGTCACGCAACACAATCAAATCTTCAAAGCATTGTTGATGTTCATCATCATTAACACAGACTGTTTATTGCTTGACATTAGCTACATTTCAGGACCGAACATGGCTTACCTAGCAGACCATGAATTGTATCCAGAAGTACTTTATTTGAGGAGTGCATTAAAAGAGCAGGGATTTGTCTTGGTGGGGCCGCAGTGTTGATACAACCGACATAGTAAATTAAGAGAAGACAAAAAACAATAACGTTACTTTAAGCAACAAAACAGCACCGCTTCTGTGATGCTGCCACTAATCCAACCACCAGGAGTCACCAAGTCAGAATTTCACATCCTGCCCACAGAGGCTTTAACGATGCCTGGTCACCGGTTGGAGTGGCTGGTGGCAGCAACCAATACAGCAGCCAGAGGCACAATGAACCATTTCCCCTCTGTGCTGTAGTGAGGCAGCTATTGACAGAGATAAGTACAGACGATGTTCCTCTCTGGGACTGACACAGAGTCACAGTGAGTTAGCACCTATTCATGTGGTACGACTATGCAAACAGCCAACAAAACATTAGTTTATTGAGCTGACATTTTGTATGACCTCGATCTTTGGAACACTAAAAAGTTGTTACCTCTTCCTGACAAACAGAGGTAGGCTAAACTATTATCAGGAGACATCTGCTGATTATCTAAATGACTAAATAGGTCTGTTGTGAGTGCCTTCAAAATTATTCATATGACTGTTCCTAAATGAGCCTTGGATTAGGGTATGGCTAAGTTTAGGTAACTGAAACTAGTTGGTTAGTCAGAGAGAGGTCGCCCTCAAGGTTTGAAGAAACCATGGAGAGAGAGGACAGTCAATATCTATACAACTGCAACAGGTCACTTGTCAGAAAAAGGGGGTGAGATCCTATAAGCCGAGATTGTAATAAACAACTACATAATTGAGTGTGTTCTTCCTGGTTTCCTTCAAATTTTCCAACAGCAGATTTAAGGAATATTTTAAAGCATTTGTTGATGGCACAGAAATCAGTCTTAACTTTCAAGATCTTTGCTTTTTAGTCATGCAAGTGGAGTGTCTCCTGGGATGGCAGTCTGTCAGTGGGTTGGTGGCACCATCATCGAAGCTCACATTTGGGTTTTTTTGTGAAATGTCTCATCAACCGCTCCACACAAATTTCCATGGTATGTGGTACAGGCATTCATCAGAAGCATCTATGTAGGAAGCAGATGACAGTGTCATCCACCCCGGTCCAAGATGGACAAGGATCAGTCTCTCCACGGTCTTCATTAGGTGTGACGTCTGTTGAGGTCCTTGGGGTGCGGCGTCTTCGGCACTGGTACCACGCAGGATGTTTTCCACAGCTGTGACACAAGGACAGCAGATGCAGTGGATGTACAGGGTGGCTGTCAGCTGAATGTTGTGGGTGCAGATGATGGGAGTTGCTGCAGGAAGGACTGGACAGCAGGAGGGGCAGATGACTGATCAAATCTACTGAAGAAAAAATCCAGATCATTCACCCAATTTAGGTCCCCCGCAGACTGGGTGTTGGGTTCTTTGTAGCCGGAGATGGTTTTTAGGCCTCTGCAGACTCCACCGAGGCTGTTCTTTCTGCTCCAACTGATCCTCCATCTTCCTGCTGTACCTATTCTCCCTGACTCTCCTCCTCACCTGTGCATTCTTGAGCTCCGCCTTATTTCCTGGCCGAAGTATTGTTTGTTTTTTTTTTCTTTCCTTGAGGAGAGTCTATGTCAGGCGTAATCAGGGGTTTGTTGTCATGTTTAACACCTCACAGTCCTGGTGGTTGATATAGTCTGTTACGCAGTGCTCCCCATGAGCATCACAAAGTACTTCCCACACAGTTGTATGAAAATGGTCCTTCAAAGCCTCGTCAGCCCTGTTGGTCCATCTTTTCACCATGCGAGTTACAGCTGGCTGTCAGGTTTGTACACAGGCAGGAGGCTGTGATCAGACCTTCCCAGGGGAGGGAGAGGTGATGAGTTATATGCCTCCTTGGTGTTGGGATAAAATAAATTCAGCATTTTATTGTCTCTGGTGTAGCATGTAACATATTGAGTGAATGTGGGCAGAGTGGAGGATGGAGAGTGTGATTAAAATCACCAGAAATAAGGAGGAGGGCATGCGGGTGTTGTGTCTGCAGCCTGCTTGTAATGGAGTGGATGTCATCACACGTGTCATCGTTTGCAGAGGGGCAATATAGACAGCTATAACATGCAAGATAACACCTCTGTCGGTAATATGGCCTCATGCTAACAGATAACAGCTCAATATCCTTACTGCAGGGTTGCTATTTAATCGTGATGTGCCCACATTTACAATATATATCATTAACAAATACTGCCAGTGCTCTTCCTCTTACCACTCTCCTCTGTCCTGTCTGCCCGCATCATCTGCAAAAAGTCCAACACAGCGTTCATGTCCGGAGTTAGCACAGTTAGCCATGTCTCTATAAACAGCATAGCGCTACACTCCTTGGATTTCTTCTGGTGCAGAATCAGCGCTGCTAGCTTGTCTTTCCTATTGGTAAGATATTCGCAGATTCCCCTCCCAGCACGGTGCACAGTCGCAGCATGGATTGTATGACAGTGTTGTACAAACTGGGTTCACACCTACCCAAGATTCAAACAAAATGCAAGCCAGAGTACCCTCAGATGTGGTCAGGCAGGTTTACAACTTGTATTAGCATGCGTTTTCCTGGATTCGGATAATGTATCCGGATACAGATTGCATTTTACTACCAGGTGTAAATGGATGTTAGTCTTGTTTCAGGATTATCAGATTTGATTGAACAAGATGTGACATTTCTTACTTTGTCAATCTGAGGAAGAAAGATTTACAGCTGCTAGAGCTGGTGTCCACTCTTTTTTTGGTTTGTGTGTGTGTGTATGTGCGCGCACAGGCTGTGATGTCAAACAAGCTTGACCCACATTGGCTGTCTGATCCGTCCCGATATGTCTCCAAGGTGTCACCGTGGCAACGGGTGTACAATTGCCGCAAATGTCAGCAGCAAGGACAACCAAGCCCTGAAGGAGATACTGTGTCAATCTGTAACTGAAAGTGAGGACAAGCACGCACACACACACACACACACACACACACACACAAACAAACACACTCTCAGTGATCAGTCTTCAGATGTGTGAAAGTAGATCAGAGCAAAAGGAGTTGGCCCTCGCTGACAAAATTAGACTTTGTCACACACACACACACACACACACACACACACACACACACACAGATGCATCAGATAGCCACCGCTGATGGCTGATAAACAGAAACGGTGAGAACTTCTGTTTTATCATTGACTGCTTCACTCTCTCGCTCACTTCTCCATATAAGTATGCTGAACAAGGCACACACACATATGCACAGTCTCTCACATTAGACCCACTCTCAAACATGCTCACGCACTGATAGATGCACACACGACAGCTCTTTAACACCCTCCACATTAAACTGAGAAGAGGAAGCAGTCATGGGAGGAAACACACTGGGTGTTACTGTAGAATGACTGTCAGAAAAACTATTACTATCACTGTAAACAGCGACAGGAGAGCACATGCATGTTCAGTTAACGATTTAAACAAAAAGCTGTTTAATGCTGCAGCCACATTCCTTAATATTTGTGCATTACCGCCCTGCCTACTGTATTAGTTAATAAGTTTATTGCATTTTCAACTGCGATTAAATTAACACTGCACAATATTGCCTGAATGAATTCTAATTGCTTTGACCTTAAGTTTAACCAATAACCACTACTTGAACTCGTCCATATTGTGGCATGTCTTGCATCACATTTACACTTCCACTGTACACAATCCACTACCGCTCTAATCTGAGTGCAGCAGCACAATAACACTCAAAACTCAATTCAATAAAACCTACACAGCAGCGTCTCCTACACTAGTAATGATCAGAGTGAGCCTTCCCACCTAAAACATATGAATCATATTATGTTGTTGTGTGCCATGAGCACGAGCTGTTTAGGATGCAAGTTTGTTGTGTCTGAAAAGCACCAGGGGAGTGTAGGAAAAATCAATACACTATAATGCTGCAATATTTTTGGCCCTATCAATAAGCCGACTGAGGCTCAATATCAGAGTTATTATACACGCTACAGAGGCATGAAAGACAGCACAATGCTGTTATATAATACAGACTCTTGAAAAAGCTGAAAATAATGTCCTTGACATACTGTTTGGATGAGGTCAGGGCTGAGGAGACAGACTTAAAGAACTCACATAATGCATCAACTGCATGAAAAAAGGTTGTGCTGTTACAATGAGGATTTGATGTCGCAGGTTTTGAAAGCCAATAGTGATACTGGTATTTTTAGCCATGGCTTTGGCAGAAATATCATGAGGCTTTGTTCATTAATGGTCCCCAGATGATGAATCGTGCTGACTTCGGTGATCTCAACCACAAGCTTGACAGTTGTGGTTTTGACTATAAAGTCTCAACAACTATTGGATGGATGTCCAATTTTGTACCAACATTCACGCTCCCCTCAGGATGATATGTAATCACTTTATTCATCCTCTGACCTTTCCTCTTGAGACACCATCGGGTCAAACTTTCAGTTTGTTTTACGACCAAATAATTGCACAAATGACGTTCCCATCAGCCTCAGTTGCACTACTCGGCATGCTAACATGCTAAATTAAGATGATGAACATGGTAAAAATTAGACTTGCTAAACATCAGCATGTTAGCAAGGTCACTGTGAGCATGTTAGCATGCTGACGTTAACAATTAGCTCAAAGCACTATTGTGCATCAGCACAGCCACACAGAGCTGCTCGCATGGCCGCAGACCTCTTTAACTAACAGAGTTTGTAAAGGTGGACGAGCCTATAAATTGCAGTGAGACCATGTGACAAGAAAAACTGTCAATTTAAAAAAAAATGCCATGCAAATAAAACTCTGCACAACTCAGGTTCTCACACTCACATCTACAAAAAACAGTCCCCCTACTTCACACCTCTGATGTGTTCTCCTCATTAACAAGCATGCCTGATGTGGCGGATGCAAAATGCACAGCTCAGTCTATCACTTGCAGAATATGCTTCAGTAACTAGCTTCAAATAAACTGGTCCGCAGAGGAGTTTTTGTGGTGTTCAAAACATGACTCTCATGAAATAATTTATGCAGCAGAAATAGATGGTCTAAGGAAAGGTGTTCACCGCGGGTTTTGCAAAATGTTTGCAAGCGTCTTATACAGATGATAACAGATGTCTGACTTAACGGAATTACAGTTTTTACCACAAGACGACTACTGTTGTCCAGATTACTGACAGGCACCAACCAAACTCACAGAAACTCTGATGCTATAAGTATGAGAGATGGAGATGACTAATTACGGTTAGAAGGTTAGAAACTTTATTGACCATAATGTGGAAAATGGGCTTTGGCTTCACCACAATCAACATAGGTTACAATTAAGACAACAGTAAAACACAGCAAATTAGGAGAGTTTGGAGTTCAGTTCAAGTGCAAAGTGTCATTATGGACTTCAAGCAAAATTGAAACCTCCTTTAAAAAGTTTTGTTTTTTGTTTTTTTTTTCACGGTGAACTGAAACAGCAAGATAAGATCCAATACAATTTTCCAACATTCTCACAGTGTTTCAATTAATGGATCTCTGATGCATTAGCATGTATTTCATATGGCAAGAGAAAGAAAAGAAAGTACAGTGTTTAAACCTTGTGCCTCTTAAACTGCAGGCAGTTCTGAGGGCTGCAGGATTGAGAACCCCACAGTTCCATATCTTTATCATCCGATCAATGCTTTCTGTTATCTCCATAAACACCTCTGTCTGCCTCTGTCGCTTTTTAATCCTTTGCTTTTTTCTGGCGCTTTTCACCGTCCTCCCTTCACACCTACACAGTCAGCCCTCCCTCCTCTTCCACCCCCCTCTCCACTCCCCCATCCATCCATCTATCTATCCATCCATCCCATTTGGTGGTACTCTCAGTGGAACACTTGGGCTATTTATAAAAGCATCAAAGCCCACAGCTTCCAACACACAGCCACTAGAGAGAAAGGGGGGAGATGGAGAGCGAGGTGGAGGGGAAAGTGGGGAGCTGGAGGAATGGTGGAAGGAGGTGAGGCTAAACAAGGAGGGAGAAAAACAGATGGAGAAGTGCTGAGAAAGACAGAACGATGAATAAGACAAGGGAAAGCGAGCTGGAGAGAGAGGGGTGAGAACAAAGAGATGGACAGGGGGAGAAGGTGAGGAAGAGAGAGAGAAACTGAAAAGACAGAGGGAGTGAGATAGAAAGGAGAGAGCGGCGGGTCAAAAGAAATCGGGCAAACAAAGAGCTCAAAGGAGGTGGAAAAACAAAAGACTGGATGACAGAGTCAGATATGTTTTTATCCATTTCCCTTTGCTTCAGGAGCTCAGTGATACACCTCAGCATCAGCTCTGACTCTGTTTCTCTGCGTTTCATGTGTTCATGCATGAGTGCCCGTTTTGTGTCCGTGCATGCACTTGTGTGATCCGTGTGCGTGCGTGCATGCACATGTGCATGTATGTGAGTAGGAGGCGGGCTTTGGATCCGGAGACCTTCCGCCCACACGGGTTGAAGTTGCAAAAGCACCTGAGCTGCGTTCGGCACCGCCAACAGACACAGATGTTTGCAAATGTTCACTAACTCATTTGAACCTGAATAGGCTCATGAAAAGGCGGAAAACATATGATGTGAATCCAGAGGAACTGTGGGCATGGTGCCCAAAAGCTGCTTGCTGGTTGCTGGTGAAAGCGAGAGACATCCGATTAACGGAACACAAAAGACGGCATCACTCAAAGGGAAGCTTGAATAGAGCTCTTGACTAGTGCTCTTTATAAATACATACATTTTCTTTTTGAAGAGTGCTAATAGCTGCAGCAAACAACACCTTCATGGGCTTGTTTTAGGTGCAATCTACACCCCGTGCCTACACCATTTTATCTCTGCCTCTTCTTCTCTCTCTCTCTCTCTCTCTCTCTCTCTCTCTCTCTCTCTCTCTCTCTCTCTCTCTCTCTCTCTCTCTCTCTCTCTCTCTCTCTCACCTCTTTTCTACCTCTTCTTCCATGTCCATTTTCGCACCCACCACCTCTCTGCTCGAGTGTCATTCCAGCACACCTATCTCATTCATTTCCCACCATCTGCCTTGTTTAATGTATCCTATATATTTTTTTTAGAATATATATAGTGGTCCTCTGCCTGCAGGAGCCGTTTTGTGCAGTCCTCTTGATTAAGTACATGATTGAATTCTTTTCAGTCGTACCAGGTTTTGCCTTGATGCTGACAGCAGCAACAGCACAGCAGCAGGCACAACAAGACCAATAAAAGGATTATAATTAGGGTGCTGAATTGAATGGTGGAATGAATACATTATGGAGAACTTTAGCCTTCCTCAGCCTCTCCCTTCATCAATTCCGCTTTTTTGAAACCCAGCCGTCTCTTCCCTCTATGAACTGTATCATATGTTCTCAGTACAATATGTTAGACTTCACATCATGCTACACTGCAAGACCACAGAGAGAACAGCACTCTCTGTCATTGCTCTCGAAGGACGTGTATCACGTCTTTCATCCTTCTGTTTTTCCTTACGCTTGCTATGAGCTACTTTCACTGGAACTTTCAAGGAAATCACATGTAATCCTCCTCTCCTTCCTACACCCTTCCCACTCACTTTCTCCCCCTTTTGTCTCTTCCCTCTATGAATTCCACCCCCACTTTTTCTTTCCTTAGACTCTCTCGCCCTCACCATCCTTCTTTTCGTATATCTCGATTTGTTATCCATCTGATTCTCTTTCCTTCCTTCTTCCGCTATTTGCCCTGTATCTCTCACTTCCTGCCACTCAGTCCCCCCTCCATGCCTCTCAAGCTCTCTAAAGGGATAATTTGTCCATTAAGTCTGTGTGGAGACAGTGGAGAACACTTGACAGCCCGTTACACACTGAAACCCAACTCATCATTAGCACACTCATTTAGGAGCGCGTGCACAAAACCAATCACGTGGAAACATCAGAACACACGCAGTCCTGCACAAACAGCCATTAAGGAAATAAGCGCTGACCAGCTCAGTAAAAGGAACATGAAGCACGTGCGCACGCAAATTGCCGCAAAGAAGTATTACATATAATCAAAACTCACACAAAACACCACATTACATAACACGAGCTGCCACCGCCCTTTGAGTCCTACACTCTTTCTAGTGTATGGAAAACTAAACAGCAGAAACCCAGTGAGGCATTACAGTTTACTGTTTACAGCTTCAACAACACTGAAGCAGCGAGCTGCTCCGACCAGCAACGCTGTGCGAGTTACACAACGTGCAAAATCCAGCCAGCCACACCGACTCAAAGCCCCATTCCAACAGCTGGCTTTGGCTTTCTTTTTATTCTTCTTGTGCAGCATTCAGTCACTTTTCCCACCAAAATAAAAGGTGTGGAGCGGATGGACAGATAATGTTCTTAAACTCACCTCCTACAGTCTTCTGTAGCTTTGTCCTGAGTTCAGCTCTGAATTTATTTTTAAACTGTTAACCATAGACCGTGTTCTCTGAACAGCAGATACTGATTGGAAATTTAAATAATGGCTCAAGTCAAATAAGGCAATTCAACACTCACGTTAGTTCAGACAAGAAATATAAGTTTTCTGCATCACATCAGCGGACTGTCAGAAGATCTAAAGAACATCAGATCAGGTCTGAAACACTGATGACAAAACTACCGACACCACATCCTTCTTAGGCACCACAAGCCGCTGCTGCTTCTGAAACCTGCTAAAGGCTGCCGTTAGGGGTGCAGCCCTCCACCCTCCTCCTGCTGATTCTACAGCATGCTGCTTGGAGTGGGACCTGTATGTCCTGCAGTATGTAAACATTTTCTTTTCATTGCTAAACCTGTCTGTCTATAAACCTTAGTGTTAAAAAAGGCAACTGAAAAACATATCTCATTGATTTAACAGTGGCAAATCTAACTTCCTTATTTCACCCATGACGAGGCAGAATGAAGACTAAGAGGAACAAGTGTCACAATATCAAATGCTACTAATGAAGCTTAGCTTTGTTGAACCTACATACATTTGCTTTGCATGTAATCTACATCAATCCAGGCCAACGACAGCAATGGACATGAAATCGAGGCCTTTTTTAGGTCAAGCCTGCATGTCATTTGGAAACAGTGGCACAATGATCATTACGACCTCAACCATAATGATGGGACATTGCGTGAGAGTGGCTCAGCTACAATATATTTACAGGGATGGCATGCAGATGGCATAATAAGTGAGTTGCAGTATAACAAGTGTAAGAGATGCTTAAACAAGCTTCCCCTTTTGGCTCACCAACACTTAAAACAACAAAAACTGGAGGAAGGGTTTGTACAACTGTTTAACAGTAAAATTCAAGCACTTTGGTACCTAAAGCGAACATTTTTTCAAACTCTTGAGGCCTTTGTCGGCACATCTAAATTGTTATAATAAATGCAATAAGGTTTACAGAATTCCTTCATACCCACAGCATCCAATGTATATTTTCACTTTGTTTATTTCACTGTCTATTGATATTTACCTTGATTGTATGTATTGACATGAATATTTGATATGTGCTCATTTTGACATCAGGAGACAAACAAATATGATAACTGGGTCGGTTCATTCCAAATGTTAAAGACTCTTCAGCTTAGACGAGTGATCGTATGGATGAAAATCAAGTATTTTTCAAAGAACATATTTGAATTCAAGCATGTTCTCAACCTTGGAAACAAAGTTAAAATTAAGCATTTTCCAAACTTACGGTGCTTTGTACAAACCCTGTGAGGGGGTCAGAGGTCAAGAGCCATTATCAGGTACAAGAGACAACAACTTGGAGGAATATAACTTTAGGAGCTAAGATCTGATCCAGGTAACAAGCATACAACCAATCCATAAACACCATGTGAGACAGCACTGAGACTGCTGATACACTCACAACAGACAGAGAAGCAGCAGTGTACACAGCACGCCAGGTCTTACTGATGATCTGACCTTTCATTAAAAAACATGCAACCATGCACATGATTTCTCTCACATTGTGTTTGGATTATGCATATAGTAACAAACTACAAACTTCGTCTTCGTTATCGTCTTCACTCACCTATAAATTCATGTCATCATAAACTGTAACGTATCACGCTGCCTACACACGAACACCCTCTGCTCTGTGAGAACTGTGTGACTGTCAAACAAACACCATGTAAACCCAAGAGGCAAAGCACACCCAAACACTGTGTGTGCGTGTGTGTGTGTGTGTGTGTGTGTGTGTGACCTTGCAGAGGAATTCCCTTTCTCCCAGAGCTCTAGGGAAGCGATACCCTGCCCCAGACGGACAAATGGGTCGAGAGCAAATCTTACACACACACACGCACGCACGCATCCACGCATGCACGCACGCACACACACACCTGATGAAATGTGGTAAATGCAAACTGTTGTCACACACTCAGCAAACAAACATATATATGTTATTTTGGGCAGCAGCTGGAGCTGGCACAGCTTCCCTCTACCTCCTTTATCCATCCAGCCATCTACTGCTGCCCTCCTCCACACCTGCCTACAAACAGACCCCTTCCTCTCCAGAGGCACGGCGGGTGCACAGTGCAGCGGATGCGTCCCCTAAAGGAGACTATTGACCCATTACTTATAGACATGGGCTAATTACCAGCTAACCCACTGCTGTGTTGAACAGCACCTCTTCCATCCTGCAGCATATAGACGGTTGCGTCTGACTATTTCACTGTTGCTAGGAGACATGAAAATCCTTGAACACATCCAGTTGGCTGCTGATACAAGTGGAAAAAACAGAGACTTAAAGTAAATTGATGAAAAAAAAAAAAAAAAAAAAAAAGCCCAAAGTACCACAGCCTTTTCTGTCAGCTGGATATGTCTCTCTAATAGTTTGTCATTTCCTGTGGTGACTCGTACAAAACCCATGCTGAATCTGTCTCCGCTGTGCAGTTTGGACACGGTGGATGAAAGACAGGGAGGAAGAGGAGAGAGAAGAAAAGCAAAGCGGATCAAGTTTTCTCCATCAGTGTGGCATATCAGATAGCACCGAGAACTACAGCGCCTACAAGCTTCATCAGTGGTTTATGTAGATGAAACCAACCAATTTCAGAAGGCGTTTGTCATCGCAGGAAGTGAACACTGCATCGCCGTCGATGAACTGACGCAAAATGAGCTAACTTTAACTTCTGACTTTCATCCTCCATTAGTGCAGAGAGGAGAATTCTGAGCGCCCTGACAGGACGTTTCTTGCTCAGTTTTTCACAGAACACGTTTTGATATGTCACAGCAGAAGAAGCACAGATGTAAAGAATAAAATGAATGAAGCTGCTTTTTCACTTTCAGGATTCTGCTATGGCGCATGCTGGCTCACTGACACGCTATCATCGCTGACTGGGACGCCTGAATAGAGCAGAGTTTTTAGTAACACCTGTGCTTTTCTTACTATGAAAAGTCTTATTATACCTTTGACATTTTTAAAAATAAACAGTATTGACTATATGACTGGGATTGTTGCTGAATGCTGAATCACTTCCTTCCACATCCTTGGTCATCTTCCTACTAGACGTACTTATATCTACACCTACAGTGAATCAAGCACCAAAGTCCTGCCTCCACTTCCAGACTTGCCTCTGTTGCACTGGTTCTTGAACCGCTTCCGTTCAGGATTCCTGGAACCAGCCCGTGTTCCCACCAGTTTTGAGCGGAACCATTGTAACCAAGGATGTGTCATCAATGGAGGCCGTTGCATAATGCACAACGGAAGTAAACAGTAGTAGCAAGATGGCAGATGGCATTGAATCCCTGCAAGCTTTTGTTCTGTTATTACAGATATTTGTTTTTATACAAAAAACAAACATGGACCTACTACTAATGACTGCTGTTGCCTTCTCCATCCCAAGTGTATGATATGACACGCCAGCTGATGTCACACTCAGAAAACCTGCTGTCCTTTGGTTCCAATTCGAAATCAACCTTTCAGGTTGTGACCTGATTTCAGTTTGATCAAAATGCTCCAAACAGATCAAAATGTGGTGCGTGAAGCAGAACAGAACCTGTTTCATGTTGGTGGAAAAATGTGTTTTCCCACAGAGATCCTTTAACAGCCAACAAACATGAACACAATCAAACATATATTTCAATATGGTGGAAATCATTTCTTTCTTTTCATCTGGATTTCTTTTGGAGTAAAAGCATCATGATGATGTTCTTTGTTCCCATCAAATACCAAAGAGCTGCAAGACTGCTTTAAACCTCAATGCTTTGAATAAATTGCACCCTGAGGAGGTTGATTGGCCTGTCAAGCTAGTGATGTTTTGAATCAGGATTTGAGCTTTGGAAATGGTGTTCATTAAATCCCTTTAAAAATAATGCCAGTGAATAAACAATGGCATGCCCTTCTTTTTAAAAAAAAAAAAAAAAATTGCAGTCGTTGTGGAAACAAGTGAAATGCAGAAGACACTGTAGATTGTGTTTTTGTGACTTTGGAATCAGAAACAAGTGCTCATTCATTTCAGAGGAGTAGAAGAAAGGAAACAAATGAAATGAGTTGCTGGAGAGGATGAAGGGAAAGATATGGAGAAGAGAGGTGGAGAAAAAGAAGGCTGGGGAAGGAAATGACAAAGGTGAGGAAGAGAGGAAAAGAGGGGAGGCTCAAAAGGGAGATGAAGTATGAGAGGACTCACTGAAAGAGGAAGATAATTAGAGTAGACAAAACAGAGGCAGAGCAAACAATGAAAGAAAGTCAGAGCGACAAAGTTAACATCCAATCATTCAGCAATGGAGCACCAGTTAGCAGTGTGTGTGTGTGTGTGTGTGTGTGTGTGTGTGTGTGTGTGTGTGTGTGTGTGTGTGTGTGTGTGTGTGTGTGTGTGTGTGTGTGTGTGTGTGTGTGTGTGTTTACTCCACCTACCTTGACACTGGAATCCCTGCTTGCCAAAACCCCTGCGGAGAGAACATACACAAAAAAACAGGTTGAACACTGTGCAGGCACAGGCGTGTGTACGCACATACAGCGCTCTGCCTCTCTCTCTCTCTCACACACACACACACACACACACACACACACACACACACACACACACACACACACAAAGAAAGGACTTAAAAAGGAGTTCTGAAACCCTCTCGTTTCGCCTCAAGACATTTGTGCAGAGAAAAAGGTCAAATGCTGTCTGCCGTTTGTGTGCAGCGTGAAAGCTCTCCATCCAAAAGAGCACAAATTAAACACACACACGCACACACACACACGCTGAAGTGTGCAGGCAGCCAGGACATTCGATTAGTGCGTGTGAAGTACAGTACATGCATGGAGGTCAGCTTGGGTCCGCAGATGCACTCACACACATTGTTGTGTGAGGCAGGCCTACAGCTGCCCCAAGGCCAAATGGACAACCACACCCAGTCAATGGTATGGAGTATGCTGGGATGCCTGCAGGTGCCCACACACACACACACACACACACACACACACACACACACGCACACTCATACACACACATTCGGCCCTGCTCATTTTCATATTGTGGCTACAAATAGATAATCTCTAGGGCTGTGAAATCACTTAGTGCTCTCATTGTTCTTTTCATTATGCTTATTGACCCAAATAGGCCGAAAGATAGATAGAAGGGTGCACAGTGTTCCTCTATTTAGGAATATTTACAACCAGTGAGACCATCCCATTTGAGTCACATGAACACACACACATGCACGCACACACACAACCTTCTAGGTCAAATTATTTAGCCATTCACAAATTAAAAAGCCCATCACAGAACTTAAATAATGGCCGTTTTGGGAATAGTGCACAGTGCAGATAATAATAAACGGCACAAATTAGGCCAACACAGAGCCGGGAACTCTTTTAATAGCCCCGGCGCTGTCACTGTCTAGTAAACCCTGGTGGGCTGCAGGGTGACATGTCTGCGCAGGTGACTGAAGGGAGATAACGAAGAGGAGGAAGGCTGAGGTGGTGTCAGTGTTTGACCCATGTGAAAGACCGTTGCTTTGGGGAAACATGGATGTGCTCTCAGTTCCTTAATGCCTTCAAACAATGGTCCGCAGCTATTCTTTTTCATGGGCGCATCCCACATATCTATCCGTCTTCCCTTCTGCCCTACCTCACACATATAGCATCAACAAGTACAAGAATAAGGCTGAAATCGATGTGCAACCAACCAGTGCAACCCTCCCACTTTCTCTATCCCTCCTGTAACTTAATGATGTAATACAATCAAACACTGGAGTCTACAGCCATTTTGTCTTTTTCATATCAATAGCTCTAATTTCTCTCTCTCTCCAGTTCTCATTTAAACATTGAATTCATTAAACCATGAGCTAAACTGAACTAAAGTTGCCTCCTTTCTTTATAACCCACCTCTCCACTAATCTAAAAGCTTCATTTTTAAACAATGCATCATAACTCATATCTTTATCTTTCTTTCTCATATTTTAAACACCAAGAGAAGCAACAACCCATCTGAAATCACTCAGCTGTCTAAAGCAGCCCTCCATCCCTCCCTGGGTCCGCTCCTCACCAGATGAAGTCGGTGCAGTGGCTGCAGAAGGTGGGCTGCTTGAAGAAGCGCGCGATGAATTTGTGGTCCTTCACCTCGTGCACGTTCTTCTGGCGGAGGGCTCCCTGGCGCGCGAAGCCCCGCATGGGCTCGCGGGGTCCGTCCTCCCCGTCGCTGTTGGCCGCCGCCGAGTCTGCCATTCTCCGACTATCTGTGTCTTTCTTCGCACTTTAACTGACCGACGCCAAGTTGTTGGTGCCTGGGAGCGTTTCTGAGGGTGCAAAAGTCGCCTCTCGTGCGCTGTTCCGAGTTGAGGAGTTCAAAACTGCGACGCTGCGATCAGCTGATATTTGTCTTTGGGTAGTTTGTTTGGGCTTTTGCCGTCTTGTCTTGGACCTGAGTAGACTGGCGTACGCTGCGCTGCGCTCTCACGCTGTCCGCTTCCTCCTTTTCTTCAGAGCGCACGGAGAGGTGACTACCAGAGAGAGAGAGAGAGAGAGAGAGAGAGAGAGAGAGAGAGAGAGAGAGAGAGAGAGAGAGAGAGAGAGCTCACTTCCTGACATTTAAGGTAAGTGTTATTTGGAGAGTCTGTAAAGCTGTAAAAGCTCATTTATCTCTCTCATCTCTGACACTTTGTGCCTAAAAGTGCAGTTTAATTAATTCACACCACAACTCTGAAATAGCAAACATCCACAAAGCTGGATTCGCCCGCATATTTCAACAGCACCTGTATTATGAAATAGGAATATTTGCATCCTAGTCTCGTCAATTTTTCGTGTCAAAGGTGATGCTAACTTTTCAAGTGTTAGATCTGCTGATTTTTGTTCATGACGTGAGTTCATCCTCTGTGTGATGTTATGATGAGGCGATACATCGGAGCATTTGACAGAAAATTAAGTGAGGGATTGTTAGTGGATTAAATAACCAAACCATCTTTGGATAATCCTGGAAAATTAAATACCTGACAAATCGACTGATTTACATCACATTGCATCTCTCCTGGAAATGAAAGGAGCAATACTAACATGACCACATGCGCACTGACTGTTATGGTTCCTGTTGTCCACACTGATTGTCAGTGATGGGGAACAAAATCCACAGCCAGTCTGTGCAGACATGCTTTCCAAAGGTCAGGCAAAGCGAATATGAGCCAATGTGGTAATATTAGCATACAAAGAGGGAACTTTGTACTAAAAGCAGCGTATATCTGGATGATTTGTGTGAGTCAAACTGCAAAAGCAGAAAAAATTTATTTATGCATGAAACGACGAGTGTAATGTAATGTTTTGTCCCCCATCATCCTCCCCCGCTTTAGGAGCAAGTTTCTGTGCCTGCCGGCGTGGACAGGAGGAGTAATTACAGCACCCAATAATCCTTTCAATATGTATAATGGCATGTCAGCTTTGAATTAAGATACACTTGAAAAATTGTGCACCTGTCCTTTATTCATAATTTCAAGGACACAGAGTTGCACAGTGGTCCCAAAAAGTCCAGTATTGAGATACTAAAGCAATAGATATCTTAGTATTAACAGTATATTAACAGTATGGCATGGCAGCTGACATATTTATATTGTCATGTGGTGCACATCAGCTGATTAGACCTAGCTGGCATTCAAGTGGTAAAAGTAAGTCCTCATCACAGACCTCCAAACAGCTGCATTACACCACAGAACTCCATCCGCAGACTCTGTCCAGGACTTCAGTCTGCAGCACTTTAAATATGTGTTTGAAACATGCTCGCCTTTGCATGTAAAACGATAGCACATGCCACATCTTCCGTTTTTTAAGATTCACTTCTATCTGGGGCAAGTTATGCAAGGACAGTATATGGAACAGGAGAATAAACGTCATTTCTTAAATTAGCAGCGTATACAGCCAACAGCAAACACAACGAGTGACTTTCAATATTTGGGATTGGAATGTTCATTTTCTATGTCCCATCTGAGGAAGGAAAAACACAGACTGCCCTCCCTTTAAGTCTGAGCGCTGGCATTGGAAGCGCGCACAGTTGCTGAGTTCTGACTCATCTTAAGACTTTTGCTTTCAAAGGGATTTTGGAGGATCATCATCTGCGATTGTTGGATGAATTTCATGTCACCAAGTTTCCCGAGATGCATTTAAGGCACTAAATTCCATAACTTCCTGAGTCATTTGCTCAGTCAATGCGATGCTTCATAGAAAGAGCCAAGAAACCTATTTAACCACCTGCATCTCTCTGTGTAGTAAATGCAGAGGCATGAATATGTGAGGCGTGATGACAGTGATGCAGGGACGTGGTGAGGTGAATGATTGTTACTGTGAGTGTGAAGCACGACATCGCTGCTGACAACAAGTAAACATACTTAATGGCTACATAGCTTTCATATATGCACGTACAGCAAAGTACTATTGATCTCCCACCTGTTTTAAAGCTACAGAATCTGATTTCGGGACAGTGACAGCCATCATCCCAACACACACACACACACACACACACACACACACACACACACACATCATGGCAGTCAGCTGGCAGTGAATGACCTAGATGAGATTGATTTAGCTGCAGGACAGAAAACTCAGTGTGTGCAGCTCTTCCGTGGTCTCATCGATACAAGGTTTACTGAGATCTCCATTTTTCTAACCTTTCTGCTCCCTATTACCTCGCTGCATCGCTCGTCCAACCTGGAACATTAGAGGCACACATACCTGCATTGTTACATAAGCGTCTGTCTCGACGGCCGACAGACTGTGAAATGATAAGAACGGCTTAATTTGCAATGGTGACAAGCACCAAGAGACACTGGTGGTGACGTAAGCGCACCCTAAGCACCTGAATGGGCCTGTGTGTATGTATAGACTGGGAAACGGTGACCCATCGTTTCGCACATAAGCCGCTGATCTCTTTCAATTTCATCAATACACAGCGTCTGATGTAACTATTCCCCTGGGTTACTGAACTAGGGCGAGTGTCTGTGCCGGCTAGCCAGCTTGGACGTCCAATAAGATGTGGATGACAACAGGTGATCGCTGCCAAAAACACCTCAAACCAATCTTGAAAATCTTTTCCCCCCTTCATTTTCCCACAAGAGTAAATTCATGAAGTCATACACACCTGGGTTGAAACCCAGAGGTACACTATGTGTGCGCAAAAACACCCACACAAACACACACTACAAAATATCCCGCTAGCAATATAAAGTATACATCATATACAATATACAACCAAAATATACACCATCAAACAAGTATACACTATACACAATTCAAATTCACAGGACTAATACTAATTAATAATAACAATTGTACATCTATCTCTAATTTACTTATCTAATTGCTGATTTGTTGTACCTTGTTGCTCTAATTTTACGGTGCAGGATTCTGCTTGACCTGCGACTCCCTCGTAATTTCAGGTGGAGATTACCGGTTGGAGAATCTGATCAGCACTTTTTTTGTAACATGATACAGCTGTGCTGCTCAATACCTATTATCCTACTTGCTGTCTTGATCTCATGCTGCACTTCGGCGTCATCGTGAACGTGCATTTTTCCGAGGGTGCAGATCAGGCTGAAGGACAGAGCGCTCTGCAAAACAGAGTTGTAGAACATCTGGAAGGTATGACGGTCTCCTCTGAAGTGACTCAGTTCCCTAAGAAAGAACAGCCTCTGTTGTAGTTTCTCAGTCCGTGCGCATTCACCGAATCCTCAGTGATCATCAGTTCCAGCTCCAAGATATTTGGAAGTTCCTGCTCAAGACCTGCTCAGCCATTTCACCCTTATTGTTCTGGAGTATCTGCTGTCTTTCTCCTTCTAAAATCTATGAGTCTCTTTCAATTTATGTTATCATCACCACAATCACATCAAATCTAATCTTTCATTTTCCTTTTACAGCACTTGAAGTCCACCACCATGCAGCTCTGTGAGCACTTCCAGTTCTAATCTTAGCATGCTATCATGCTCAAAATGACAATGCTAGCATGTTGATGGTTAGCAGGTGCTTACCATGTCCGCAGTCTTACTGTAGCATGTTAGCAAATGCTAACATGAAGCAAAGCGTTGGACCATCCAACCAACAGGCCGTCACTGCCACTGAATTTTAAGTATATCAATATATAACCTTAATGCTAAATGTCTAAATGTGGAGTATAAAAGAGGTCGACCTTAATGCTGAATTTGCTTGTCAGGAAAATTCCAAAAGTTGATGTGAGACACACCCCCTTCACCAGTATCATTAGCCTTAACTAACCTGAGTGCAAAAGATGACTTTTGCACTCTCTCCCCCTCGTTTGGTTTTCAGTAGAGCTTGAAGCGACCCCTCTAACAGCACGCACTTTAACACAGGTGTCAATAACAACATTAACGGTGGCTGTGTTCCAGTTAGTTATCACCCAGACAGAGCAATACCTGAAACCAGCACACCTAAATGGAATGCACCCTGATAAAGCTGCACCTGTGTTCGACGAGTCAAAACTTCTGCCTTTACTCCTGTTTGCTGAAAAGTATTCTGGGACATGTAGGAAACAGCTGACTGAAATGTTGACATTGCTGGGGGGAACGCAGTTACACAGTAGAAAGAATGTGTGGTTTGCAACCAGTTTTTCAGCTTGTTGAACTTTCCGCCTCAGTCTTTCTGTTTATTCTTTGTTCCTCTCGCTCGTATCTAACAAAAACCTAATTTTCTCTCTCGCTGCTCCATCTCATCTTCCTGTCCCTGTCTCTGAGCATCTTTCCTCTCAATCCCATAGTCCTTTTTTCTCATCTTTTCCTTCCACAAAGGGAGGGAGTTGTTATATAAACCTGTTGTTTCCTTCGTCATCCTCTGACTACAGCACAGAACGCATTCTGACGCACAAATACAGTTACACAAATGCACGCACGCACACTCATATACTAAGTGCGCTGCTTCAGGTGCATTGTTGTATTGAGTTTTAATTGCTTGTCTTGACTCAGTTCTTTGATTTCTTTTACCTTCATATAATAGCCTACATAATCTTTTCATCTCTGCACTATCTGGCTAGAAACACACACACACACACACACACACACACACACACACACACACACACACACACACACACACACACACACACACACACACACACACACACACACACACACACACGGCCAGCCATTAGGACAACTGCAGCACTTTAAAGATGTAACCCTTACACACACATAAACACATTTTGTCTACCTACTCCCACACACTGCACACTCTTTGTGGCCTGTACCAGCCAGTCTGTGGAGGGATACTGTCAGTCCTGCTGTGCTGTGCTGGATGGCCTACACACACACACACACACACACACACACACACACACACACACACACACACACACACACACACACACAAACAAACAAACACAGGTATGTTTACCAAAGATAAGTATGTGGCAAATCCACTCTTACAAGCACAATTACCTCACTTATGTAACTTTTGTCTCTAATGACTTAATGAGTTCCTTTATTCCTCTCTCTCTCTCTCTCTCTCTCTCTCTCTGTGCACCCCTCACACACTGGCCCTCATTTTAGGAATTGTTAAATACAGCTCAAACATCATTGATATCAAACCACAGAGAGCATTTTCTTCTGCTTTCACACTGCATTTGCATATCTGCACTTCCCTCCTCCCTCTCTCTCTCTCTCTCTCTCTCTCTCTCTCTCTCTCTGGCTGCCTGCACTGGTGTGGGTATGCGTGTGGTTGCATGAATGTGTTTATTGTGCAGAACTGGAGGCATGTTTGAAGCTGTGTGATTTTGTCTGCATGTGTGTTGTGTTGCTGTTTGACACCTCCAGCAGCACAGGCAGCATAGGGGTGGATGGTGTGTGTTCCAGTAAACTGCGATCTGTATAATCATGTTAAAGGCCGCATTGTAATTGAGTCTTTACTGTGGTGTGTGTGTGTGTGTGTGTGTGTGTGTGTGTGTGTGTGTGTGTGTGTGTTTCTGTGGGACAGCAGGAAGTGTATTTTATTAGTATCCTCACTGCTCATTTGAATTTTTATCTAACCTCAAATGTAAATACTTGATAAGAAAAGGCACGATCACGATAAGGGCAGGATTAATATTCTAGCCAAAATCCCCATGAATATCAGCAATATGCTTCTGTCCCATCAACACATTTGTCATTACAGCACAATTCCAAGGTAACATTTGTTTGACTCATTCATGGTTTCAGGCTCAGTGGCTCATAAGAACGACAGCTGTGCTTCTTTACAACACCCTAGTTTATACTAATTGGCTAGGGGTGGCACCTTTGTGACTAACAACGTCAGAGGATCTGCCACAAATCTTGTTTACTCTCTCTGAGTGGTGCAAACAGGTCAGCTCCAGATCTGATTTCTTGTCAAACGAGGTACAGCATGAGGGCTGGCCACACACACACACACACACACACACACACACACACACACACACACACACACACACACACACACACAGCAAATTTCATACCTGGATTAGTCTATTACAAGTCGACTGTGCTGGAAATGATAGTTGAGCACATTTGGCTAGTTGCTTAAGTCATGAGTCATCATAAGACCTTTGCTTACATAACAGGTTCTTTATGAAGGTAGTATCCATCTGTTTCGGATATTGACTGATGAATGTCAGGTGGGTCAGTTCTTTTCCAGTATAGTGTTTTAAAATGAAACTTTCAAGTGTGGCTAAATCTACACATGGCAGAGGCGTGGGTCAATATACAGCTTTATTTCAGATGGCCCCATTTTAGGAAAATTCCAGCTAAAAATGATTAGACCTCACCTTGTCTGTCTTTTTAAAGCTACCTGGCACCAACACCTCTTCAGACTGTTCAGAAAAATTCAGATTTCTGTGCTAATATGCTTTGGCATCGCTGTATTTCGTGCAGTCTTGCCAGTAAAGCCACTTGAATTGAACTGAACTGTCTCAAAGACCGTGCTGGTCCTTCTTGAACCACTGACCAGTGAAAGCCAAAGTATAGCCACAGCATGAAATGTTCAGCGCACCCACACCCTTCTTTCTTCTTTTCTTCCTCCTCTTGTTGAGATAAAAACATTTCTCCAAGAATAAAATGTCAGATATTATCCACAAAACAATGACATATGAAAACATGTTGCACATAAGACACATGCAGACATTGAAATCATATTCTTTTCACTGGGAGCAAGAAGGAAAAGAACACTTGACAAGCTCTACATGTAAACTAATGAAGTAAAAGCAAAAATAATTGATGGGCTGCTTGCTTGTGAATCTGTGTGCAACTTAGCGTCTCAGCACACCTGCTGAGGCTAGAAGCACACAAGACAGAGATTTACTGCAGGACATTTCACATTTATTATTGTACTTTTCCCTTTTTCTCCCACATCGGAGCAGCCAATTCCCCTCACACTGCGGTTCTTGTTGCTGCTAACTCCCACTGTTGGCCTGGGGAGGGTGTAAACAACATTTCTCTCCTGATGCGCGTGGACTTGTGCCAGCTGCTTCGGTTCACCTGTCGGAGAGGAGCTACAACGGGAGAAAATAACATGTGTGGACTGACACATCCAGCCGCCCTCATTACAGGCACCCTAAGCAACCTGGAGAAGTCACCGGTGCAGTGACAAGAAGGCACTTCTTCCCACTGACGATCACTTGTGGTTGTGTTCAATGGGACACATGTTGCACAGTAGGGGGGATATGAGGCTCTGTGCTGGAGGTGCTGGAGGCTCACATGTCAAAATCTCTCAGCCGGGCTCAGAGCTGAGGAGAGCTTTTCCATGAGCAAACTGAAAGATGGGAGCTGCTGATTTTGCAGGAGAACGTGGTAGAGAGTAGATCCTCTGCCCACCCAAGAATCTACACGTGCACTCGCAGTAATTGCTACACTGAAGAAGTGAGGAAAAGGACTCATTGCACGGCGGTGTACAGTACTGCTATTTATATACGAAAGAGTGGATCTTGTTGGAGAGAAAGAGAGGAGAAGAGAGAGATGAAGATGGAGGGAAATAAAGAGAGAGAGGGAGAAAATAGTGAGAGACTTCCTACCTCCAGCCTGGTGGTGATCTCCATCTCTCATCTAGCAAAACACACCCACACAGCACCTTATTATGACCTCTCTCTCCCTCTCTTTTCTTTCTCCGTCTCTCTCTCACTCTTCTGAAGCACAGAGCGGTTAATCCAAAATGACAAAACGGTGCACTCTAGTGGCCACAAGTTTCAGTTTTGAGCTGTTACACAGCAGTCTTGCCTTTTTGACCTGCACCAACTTCTGTCTTTTTAGTCTACTTCCCCGGGTTCACTCCACTTCACAGTGCATCTTCTGTGTAATCCTATCTTATCCTCTGACACGCTCTACTAGCCGCTCCAAAACTACACCTCTGAAGCGCTGCAGAAAACACGACTGCTGCAAAATGTGACATTAGCAGGAAAAGAGAAAAAACAGTTTGATTTCTGTCATAAATGTGTCATCTTAGTGATAGAACATACAAATCATTTCAGAGATACCTCACATGGGAAAATCAATCTTATTTTCATCATATATTTACTTTTTCACATGATTACCCATAAAACAATCACATTTACACAGACGCACAGACAGACTGTAGTCTTGCTGCACATGGTTTTGAGACCAGCGTCTAAATTCTTACATGCCACTAGAGGGAGACAGAGCTGTATATTTGGTGCATTCAGGGTCATGTATGGTAAAGTGACACTGCGCTCACTGATGTGACAGAGTTGACTTTATGCTTGAGGCTTGGGCTGCACCTGGGATCACTCAAAACGCAGACTGGATCACAAGACTTTTGTTATTCCAACGTGTTGATGCTTATTTGAGACACTTATTTAACATTTAGGTTTCAACTATATAAGTAAGGTTGAGAAGCTCAATACAAACTCCACAGACTAAAGCAAATCCCAGCATTGATTATGAAGGCACAGTATACAGCAGCACTTATTTATCGAGTTTGTTCATTAACAAGGACAATAACCTTTAATAAAACGAAAACTCTACATTAGCCATAAAGACTGGTTTTACACCTGTCCTTGTTCATGTGATTAACAGCTGCATAAATTGGGATTTCTGCCTACAAAGCAATGTTTTGTACCTCTGTTTGCCTTTTACATTCTGTTAGAGTTTAAGGAGTGCTCCTTTTTTAAAAAATACCAGCAAAACCAGTCTGACACTTGTCACAGTGGCTCCACCCAACCCAGTGGGAATAGGTCACCTGTTGTAAATTGCATGTCCCCACTAAGTGCTGCAATTATTCGTTGCACCAAGTGCACCAAGTGTCCTGTTCCACCCGGTCTCCATTGCTGTGGCTATGGGAGTAGGCAGCTCTCCCACCGGAGCCGTGTAGCTTGAGGAAACACCCAAACTTAAACATATGTCCTCATTATGTAATGCTGAAAATATTCCAGAACTTGTTTTGTTGTACTGGGCAGTAATTCACCAAATTTTACACAACCTGCTTGTCTCTTTACATTTGGAATTCTCTGGATGAGTCAGCTCAATGTACATCTCTGTATTTCTATGAATCTTCCCATGTGGTTTCTCCCCATGCACTCAGGTAAGTTCCTGTGGAGCGCAGTTGAAAGACTACACATCATAATGTGCAAACTGGAAGCAAACAAACACGTGTTTAACTGATTCCTGTGTGTAAGACTTTGCTGATGTTTGTGAAAATTCACCAATCCTGCTTTTGTACACTAAACAGCAGCAGCAGCACATGAGCACATGCGCACCCCAGACAGACAGCCTGACACTGAGAACAATGACAGACAGCTCATGAATTTCCCATTCACAAGAGAAACTACCAGCAGTGCTGAAGAGCAGCAAGTCATCAAAAGAAGTTCACACTTTATGTTCATCTGATACTGAAATGATTAATGTGACAAAATGTTTTCTAACATTAACATTGAACAAAGAAAGTTCAGGCCCGGTGAAAGATTATTTATCCTGTTCTGTGACTCACAAAATCCCTTCTTGTCTTACATACATATGAAATCATACAATAATGTCCCTTTAAGGCAGCAGTAAAACATACTCCATGCTCATGTGCGTGCTTGATCAGCAATAGTTTGATTAACTAAATGGAGACATGAAAATTAGTTTGATGCGAATAAAGATCCACTCGAAGCTCCTCTTTCCATATTTTAAAAGCATATTTAACATCATCCAGCGATCCATGACTTGCTCTTGTTTCCATGACTGGTTTTGTGTCAGCCATCATATTTTAAAATCCCCCCAAAAGTCCTCAGCTCTCTGGCAATTTCATCAATTGACAAACATTTCCCCTTTAATGAGAATAAGAAAAAAAGCTCGACTTTGGATATCCTGGCAGTACAGTTAATTGTAATCAGGGTAAGAATGAAAGGAATAGTTCAACATTTTTTGAAATGGGCTTATTTGCTTCCTTGACAAAAGTTTCTTGGCCTTAAATTCCAGATTAAACAAAAAAAGACAGAGTCAGGCTAACCAGGCTGTTTCCAGTCTTTATGCTTAACTAAGCTAACTGGCTGGCTCCAACTTCATATAATTATACAGCCCTGAGAGTGGTGTCAATCTTCTTATCTAACTCTTGTATAATTATTCTCCATAGAGGCATCACCCTTATCATAGCACCACATAACGACTTTCTTCTTGAAAAGCAGGAAATGTTGAAAAGAGAATAGCATTCAGCTGCCCAAGTTCTTCTTGGCAGTGTTGCACCTTTGAACTACAGTGTCAGGCCTTTTATCACAGCTGACGTTTGACCTGTCAGAGGAGGAAGATCATAATTAGGGCTCTGTTCTGTTTAAGTGCACCAGTAACTCATGAGCGTGAACCAGCACGAACACTACCAGGAAACTGAGGCAGCTAAACAGAACTCAGCCATCATTCATGGAATTATGTTCACCTGTGCTTTCCCCTCCGTGACGCAGGCCTCTTTGTTGATCTCTCACTGCCTGAAACAGAGGGCGAAGATGTCTCATATCAGCAAGCCTAAATTCAGACCAAACTGTGCACTATTAGCTAATCCAGAGTGTAATCTCATCCAAACACACTGTCAGCACTAAATGATGCATGACTTTTCTGTCACCACGCTGTCTTTGCTTGAAAAGAACTGGCAGCTATTGCTGCTGCAAATGCCAACTTTGATTTGAAAACACAAGTGAAACTCACCTTCTAAAGAGCTGTAGCATTTCAATGTTAAAGTTTCTGCGTGTGTGAGTGTGTGTGTGTGTGTCTACTTACTGTAAATGGTTTGCATAGATCCTCTTCTTCTGAAATGCTAAATTATTATAGAGAAGTCCCATTTCCCTCTTTCAATGGCTCTATGCACCCAAACAAACTCAAACACACACACACACACACACACACACACACACACACACACACACACACACACACACACACACACACACACACACACACACTGTATGA
The DNA here is from genome assembly GCF_039877785.1 of Chaetodon trifascialis. Taxonomy (NCBI): domain Eukaryota; kingdom Metazoa; phylum Chordata; class Actinopteri; order Chaetodontiformes; family Chaetodontidae; genus Chaetodon; species Chaetodon trifascialis. Next base: position 10,543,580 of record NC_092070.1, read on the forward strand.
GCAAACATGGCCACAAATATTTGACCACTATAAACAGCCTATGCCCTTTTTTGTTTAATGACATATGGCATGACGCTGACATCACTTTCACTTCATCATTTAATTTCTTTGAAAGTGAAAAAAAAAAAAAGGTTGTATATTTCCAGGAGCATCAAACACACACATTTATACCACATGACATCAAGCATGATAAAACCTGAAGTGGGTGTCAGGTCGGACAGAGTTAATGTAAATCCACCCCACAGTCTGCAATGATGCTTGAATGGGGACGAACGGCATCAGTGGCTAAAGAAAAAAAAAAAAAAACCTTTGGTGTGCATGTGTTTCCTTTAATGGGTCATAGATATAGATGCTCACACACATATGCTGACACACAACATATGCTGTCACAATTGGTAGCATTTCTCAATACTTCACTTATTCAGAACTCACACAGTCAGCAGAAGTCATTGCTGTCACACGTAATGCATGCAAAATTCGTGAGCTGTTTTCTCAGCAAACCACCAAAGCTCAGTGAATTTACAGCCCATTTCACATGAAGACATACTTATTGTAAGAAAGTGTTCACACAACAACATTAGCGTCCTAAAATCATACAAAAGTACTGTTGATTAGACTGTATTCTGCTGCGTTGAAACAAACTAAAACATAAAAAGGCGTAAACTTGTCTTTGGGTCATGGGGTGTCTTTTTTTACTAACTGAAGACCGCTACGAAAGACTCAAGGCAGCTGAGGAAAGTGAGGTTTTGTCATTGTATGGGACGATAAGACATTTCGCTGTTGCCATCCAGTCCCAGATTGGTAGGCACAGCCCATCCCAGGAGGAGGTGGAAAGTTTGTGTCCTCCTGCCACATGATCAGAGGTCCCTCTTGGATGCACTGAGTGCTGGATGCCTGGACGCACCCGCAGAACATTGTCAGGGACGGAACAGGAAGCAACAAATGAGAACAAAGAGATCTTTCCCTGCTAGAATACAGGAGAGGACAGAAGGTGCGATGTGGATGAGAGCCTGCAGTCAAATAGTCCTAGTAGACCTCTGCATGTGTGTAGTGAATATGTCTGCACAGATGGCAAACAAACACAGCCTAGTGAAGCATACTGCAGCATTTCTGATTACAATCTGTGACATTCAGGACGCTGTAACGCAGCACAATGCATACTTGATTGTTGTGGTTTTTTTTGTTTGTTTGTTTTTTTTGATAATCATAGAATGAGTGACATAGTGTCACCGTTGGCAGTCAAATGTTGAGAGTTGAGAGTTAATCCTGAGATGGAGCATATTTTTATTTTAACTGTTTAACTAAATGCTGCTAAACTCTGCACAGCGAGTTTCGCTAGAGGGGTTTGTGTTATTAATTATTTTTAAGAAAAGACAGAAAAAAAGCACCGTGGATGACAGGAGGTCACATGACTTCATAAAACTGAGTCAGTGTGAAAGAGGGACGACCACAGAGCTGTGGTGTGTTGGCATGTGTCTCTGTGAGTGTGTGTGTGTGTGTGTGTGTGTGTGTGTGTGTGTGTGTGTGTGTGTGTGTGTGTGTGTGTGTGTGTGCGGGGGTGTATTTCTAATTTTGTTTGTGTCTGTTTCTTGATGGTTAACTTATGACTTACTGTTTAGTGGAAAGATTAGAGTGTGTGTGTGTGTGTGTGTGTGTGTGTGTGTGTGTGTGTGTGTGTGTGTGTGTGTGTGTGTGTGTGTGTGTGTGTGCATTCCTGTAAGTCATTCTTTTTGCTGGTTATGAGCAGAGGTGGAGCCAAGATATTGGTGCTGATGAGTGATATAATGGAATAACTCTTTATATAGTCATAAACAGAAATAAAGCAGCAGCAGTTGAATTAGTAGAAGTACTGTAATTATGGCAACAGCGTTTGTTGAAAACATAGTTTAATAGTATGAGAGTAATAGTCAGAGTCTAAGTAGTTGTCATCGTAGTAGTAGTAATAATAATGATAATTATATCAAGGCAGTAGATATCAGAAGTAATATCTGATGTACTATTGGTGATAATTGAGTGTGTTTACATGTACAACCATTGCAATGTTTGGAATCTCCTGTTGCATTGATGTTTTTCTTCTTTCCTTTAATGATTATTCATATTTTAACATCGACAAAAAGGCATTTCAAGCTTTTGAACAGTTGCTTGTATCCTAGTTTTGACCATATTCAGGATATGGTGTGTACATGCAACATTAGAAACCTGTGCCTCTGTGTGTATGAGTCTTACGTCGTCCAGGTTTCTGATCATCAGTGCCTTGGTCCCTCAACACCTCAGCCACACATTTCTCTACCAGCAAAGAACACCTGGACATTATCCTGGTGTCTACTGGAGTGCTCCAGGTGGTGTAGCCAGACTTCTTTTCCCACTGGTTTCATTTCCCATGAGCACTAGGCCATCTTAGGTAAAATGTCATAGTGTGGGCTGGAAACGCAGAGGCCATCTACAAGAAGAGTCACACTTCCTGCAGAGGCAACAGGATGCTGCAGATGTTCTACCATCATGTGACGGCCAGCGCTATATTTAATGCTGCAGCATGCTGGGGTTAAAGTGTGAGATGCTTATAAGAATGGTATGCTAATTAGGAAGGCAACCTCTGTGATTGGTGGAGGAGTTGAGCTGGACTCTCTGCAGGTGGTGACAGAGAAGAGGATGTTGGTTAGCATACTGAACATCTCCCACCTAACTCCACATCATGTGTGAAATGGGAGGCTGCTGAGGTCCTGCTGGACTGCAACTGGAATTACAGCTACATAGTCTGTGGCGTTTCATCAAAGTGCTGTCTTGACTGATTTCCAGTGCAGACAGCACAAAGCAGTGCCGTCCATACTTAAACGTTTAGACAAAGGCATGAAAATGCATATCACGTGACCATTCACAGACTGGGAATGCGTGTGCCGGTGTTTGTCTCCTTCACATGCAGGCAGAAGCAGCTTAATAAAATGCAGAATTTAGTTGCACACCTCTGTAACTCATCATCCATGTGGCATTAACAGCAGTAGTCAAGGCTCATAGATATCTGTACACATGCTGATGTTTATTAGTTAGTTCCAGAAAAGGCTCACGTGGTAGAGGCGTGACAAATCAGGGAAGGACATGTTGTGACTGTTAAGTAAGGATTGTGTGTACATCACCGTTTCTAAAAGTCTTTGTTTCCACCTGTTCAGACTTTAATGTAATCCCAGAGTTTTCAAATTAAAACGGGGCGTTTTTCCAAAAGTCTCCAGAGTAGTGTGGATGCTAGGTGTGAAGATTAGCTGGCCACCACATCAGCGATGTAGTAGTTAAAACTCAACATCTGGGTCACATAGTAAAACAATTTTAATCTTAACCAGGTTTTACAAATGACAGTAGTGACAGGACCAGAAGTAGTAGTAGCTGTGGCATTGCAGGAGTAGCTACTGTGCTGCTAGTCAACAAAAAGGCTTGTTTCCTCCTCTGATACCAGACAAAAGAATTCCTCAAGATTAGAAAACTGGAATTTCTCACTGTGTGCAGTTGAACTACATATATACACACACACACACACACACACACACACACACACATACTGCACTGTTATGTCACAGCATTTATTTTGACATGGACCTGGAATGAAATGAAACAGTGGGAGAGAGAAAGCGTAAAATAGTGGTCATGGTGTTTATTAGACATATAACCCATCACAGGACACAGTAAAATGACATGTATAAAGATATTAAATACATATAAATAAAACCTCTTTGCTGTCTCTGCTCTGCCTACATAAGCCTGGGCTGGGGGGGGGGGGGGGGGGGCTGCATGGCTATGAGGAAGCAGATGTTGACATCTGATAGCCAGCAGATAATACAGTATCTTGGGAAACCACATGATACACTGACCAGAACACAAATCTGAAGTCTGGACAAAAAATACTGCATCTTTCCTCTCTTTTTGTCTTATTTCAGCATGGAGGTTTGACCTCCATGTTAACATTTCCACCCCCACGGGATGATGAGTTGTCAAACCAGTAAGTAAGCGATGTCCACGTCTGAGTTGCCTTTGTTTCCTTGACAGAAGAAGCCGAACGAACCAAAGAAAACAGTCATTTTTATTGCAACTGTGGGTGTGATCGCTCCCTCACACGACAGAAGCACTTTTGCTCAGTTGTGTGAATGTGCGCAGCCTCATAACACTTCATAGTGCATGGAGGAATTCCACATTGAATCCTGAGAGAGGGGGAGTCACTAATAAAAGCACCTGACTGCATGCCGTTGCATGCACATGTGTACAGAACAGAACACGCTGTGACTTATCCAGCAAGTTTATCATGTAAACAAAGCCACACAGAAGGGGAGAGGGTGAATTCGGGATGATGACATGACTGTTTTGACTGTGCAGGACGTCGCATTGACGTTAGCAAGGAATAATCAAAATGATGCTGCATGTAGAAGTGCACTCAGAAATGCTTAGATTATTAAACGGGAGAGCAAATAGATTGTGACCTTTATATCAACAAGTCATTTGACCCTCCCTTTAACCTTCTATTTCCACAGCAACTATCACATGAAGCAGATATATTAAAAGATTCATAATGTGTGTGTGTGTGTGTGTGTGTGTGTGTGCGCGTGTGTGTGTTGAAATTTCAGCTGATTCTGGCACCACAGAGACTGCTCTCTTCAGCCACAAATGTCAAAGACTCCCACTGCACAACAAAAGAGAAAGAAAGCCTGAAAGCAATGGATCTTTTTACAGATACTGAATGGTAATCTGTATTTCCCCCTCCAGAAATCATGTTCAATGTTTAGGACTGGAAATGAAATAAAAAGGCTTTGGTGTGAGGTCTTTTTTCCTGCAGGCTTACAGCACTCAGTGGTGTGGAAACACTGCTGTGCATGTGACACACTGTTAAATCAGATAACCTTCAGCCTTCTTTTGAGTGCTTTCTGATGATTTCCAGCAAACTTCTAGAGGGAAGCTGGAATCCGAACTCATCTTTTGGTCTTTCACTCTGCACTGACGTGATAAATCCCCCAAAACTACCCCGATGTCAACTCACTATCCCAGAACTAGGTACTACTCCAGATGTGTTTTTTTTGTTGTTTTTTTTTTTACAACCAACAATATTTCCCTTCGGGTTGTGTCATCACTCTGGAGTGCATGAATAAACTTGTCAGTTTTTGATTCCAGAAAGAGGACACATCAAGAAGAAAACATAGTGGCAAACCCAATGGAAGGAATGAACAGACATATGTCATATTTATTGTCAGATAGGTCGTCTGTGCACGTTTTGAAGACACACCAAAAGGTTTGTATACCTTTTAGATATAAGATCTATTGTTTATTATTTTTCCAATGGCCAGTGAAGGCAGCATAGCGAAGAGGAGCCAATGAGGAATTTTGTAGGTTGTTACGTCACCTGCACCATGTGACCACGGAGCTTGGGAACTGACAGGAGCTTTCACTTTCGTATTCCCAGAAAACAGACGATTTCTGTGACAGTGCGGCCGCTGCAGCGGACACAAACCACAATTTGGAGACATTTACGAACACATGCAAACACACACGCAGAATTGTTATTGTTTTTAACCACAGAAGAAGTTAGCATGCACATGCCTTGTGTTATTGCGTAATTGTGACATTCCGTGCCAAAATGTGTGTGTATGTGTGTGTGTGTGTGTGTGTGTGTGTGTGTGTGTGTTTGCAAAAATAGTATACTGTCAATGAGTTACTCATGTGTGTAGCTGCAGAGTGTCCATGATAAACATTTATTTCTAACTGCATTCCTGCCATCATCAGTCCAGTCATTGGGGAGGAGCAGGAGCAGGAAACTACAACTCACCCGCAAACAAATCCTTATCTCAACAAAATGAAGAACTTTAAACCATTAATTAGCCAGATGGTTACATTTCAGTTTCATTCTGACAGCACTTCTTTTACAGGCCGCTCTGGAATCCGCCACTGCATCTAAACTATGTGACTGCATTGTCCAGTTGCCCTGTAGATACAGAGTTCAGCCTCATCCTTTGTGTTTTTGTTAAGGTTTGTCTCAGCAGACGTCTCGACACTCAGATTAACAACAAAGTGACAGCTGTGTGCACAGTTCCATCCGCATGCAGCAATTTGGAAACCCGGATATTTTTCTATGAGGAGAAGTGTTTTTTGCACACCATCATGTATAAAATGTCTGCTTGGATTTCCCCATGGTGACGGCCTGTGTGCCCAGTTTATAGAGGCCAAAGTTTGAACAAGCGCAGCAGCGTTGCCAATGGGTCAAGCCAACAGAAGATCAGACATTAGCACACAATTCAATGCTGCACTGCTAACCAAAGTGAATCGAGGGCTAATTTTGAATGTGGTGGAGCTGAGAGAGGTCATGAACACTGGATTCATGCCCATGGAGTCAGAATAAGGCTGCTTCTGTCCAACATCAAAGCATGACAAAATTTAGAAATGCACTGTTGTGTAATCCAGGGAAGCTTCTTTTTGCACATCCAGGACAGAGCAGAACAGACTGCACTTGTTGTTCATATAGAACCTTTGAGGCAACATTTCCTGGAAGAGCCCTGAATGCGCGAACAAGGCAAAGAAGCTGAGATTTTATTGGTAACTGACTTGGCTGAAATGGAAGGAGAGATGAACGGCGAGCCAGATGGACTGAAGGGGATGGGTGATCCTTGCCTGGATGAACACTGGATGAATCATACACAAATAGTACCTACAGTAGGAAACCTGATCAGCGAACAGGGAGTGTCCAGAAGCTTTGCTTTAAATACACATGGGAGCCAAATAACATTCAGACTGGGGCTGAGAGGGTAGCTGTAATGGCTTTCCAGAACTATAAATAGTGTTTTCCTGGGTCATATTACATTTTCTCAGGCCATATAACCTGTTGTATTTTCTTTAAACAGGCGTTGTTTTTTGTCTGTATGCCTGCTAACTGGGACAGTATTAGTCAGGTGGGGTTAAGGAAACCCAGGACAGCTCAGGGGCCCCAGCCATGACTGGACCCCACATTTAGAACCAAAGGCTTACCATTTGCATCTTTTATCCGGAGCATTGGGGCAATGTTTCAGCCTCCAGCAGAGATTGGACATTTCTTATCATGCCCCACCGCTGAACATTTTCACTTTCAAAAGTGTCTGATAAATAGAACGATTACTACTATCTCAAGGCAGCCTGTAGGTGGGATTTGCGATTCAGTGCAGTTTTAAAAATACACACAAGATTGTGGAAAACAATGAGATAGCAGGAGTGAATGCTGGACCTTGGCAGCAAACCGATGCAGTTGTTTCTGGCACAGTGTGCAACACATTACTAAGAAGTTAACCTCTTCCCCTGAGTTCTTCAGAAGACATTTCATCAGAAGCTTCATATCATGATGGGATGATTTATCAGTACGGCTGTTGGACTGGTTTCATGGAGCCACTCTGGTTTTTCAAGTAAACCTGTTGATTCACTTGCTGCAGCTGCATTACTGTAAACTGTTTCAATTCACCTTTGTGTCTTACAGAAGAGCCATGTCTGATGACTTTATTGAGTAAAAATACTACAGTGAATTGATGGTGAGGAAATGTGATTGCAGCCCTGAAAATGTGTGCTTGAGCAGCACAATGGGTCAGCTCCAGAGCTGTTTCTGCACTGGTCTGCTGCCCACTTCCTGGATTTAGTGAACAATAACATGGCATTGTTCTGTCAGATGAAACAAAAACTCCTCAGTAACTGAGAGAAAACTCAGAGACAGTAAGCAGGAGGGCTGCTGATAATAATGTCATTAAATAATGTCATTAAATAATGTCATTAAATAATGTGAGCAGAGGTTTTCCTGTTGAAATTCAATGTGTTTCTGTGGTCTGTTGACTTATTTAACATCAGGCAGGCTGGATTGTGTGAGCTGGCAGTGCTGCAGTGCTTCTCATAAGCATGAGGAGTTTGTGGAAGACGTTCGTACTTTCAGATTTAGAAGAATTACCTTTGGTGCATAGGTCACTTGTTAAATGATCTGGATTGCACCACAGATACGAGGAGTTTATCTGTCTGTGTTTTCCACTTCACAAACTAATAAATGCCCCAGTGAATTTCTTGAACCTTCTTATTATAATAAGCAAAGATTCAATGAAATGCAGCTTCTCATTTCACTGCAGCTCTACTTCCTCTTTCACAAGGACTCAAATATCTTTTGACAGATTGATGAAGGAACCGCTGGATAAAATCTACTGGATTTGGAACTCCAGTACATTTTTTTGAGCTGCTCGTCCTTGTCTGACCAGCTTATTCAGAGATGAGATAAAAGAACCCATTGTGGTTACAAAACCATCTACTTGAGTTGGACATAAGGAGTATTGGCAGAAGATCAGGAAAATGTCTTGGTGTGCCTGCTAAAGAGGATCTTGGGAAATGCCAAAATGAATGAATTATTAACTACTTTAAGAGGTCTGTTAGCTGACGAATAAAACCAACTTATAGGCAACACAGAGCAACACTGCCTTTTCCCACCTGCGGTAGCATCCAAGTCTTATAATCTCCCAGAATTCCAGAAAACACCTCACACTCCTGTCAACAAACTTTTAATAGTACCATATGTAATTATTTAAAGACTTATTTTTGTGCCTCGCCGGTCACACACAGTGCACACACCCAAACAAAGCCAACACTAAAAGTTATACAGCCCTTTTTAAGATTATTCAGTCATTGCTTTACTGCATCAGGGCATGCCACACCAGGACACGCTGCCATAAGCTCAAAAAGGCTCACACATGTGTGCTATAAAAGTGTATCTCTGTAATGTTACTAGAAGATAACGTCTGACCCTTCACTGCAGCCGCCGTGCTTATCATTGTTTCTGGTCATTCAGGGCATTTACTAGCAATCCTGAAGGTGCAGTGCATAAAAAAGAAAGTATGGAAGTATATAAATAAGGATGTTGAGATCATCATATTGAAAGTACATTCTCCTATGGAGCAAGACCTGATGACTGCATGTGGAGGAGAGAGGGGAGTTGATGTTTGCAGTCATAGTGACAGCAGTGATTTCAAGATTAGCAGACAATGAAAAAAAAAGACAGCCTCAATGAGACAGCAAGGAAAACTCCCAAGAAATCAAGATAAAACTATACAACAATGGGGGATAAAAGTGGGAAAACTAGATATTAAATGCTGGTAACATAACAGGGAGTCATCACGGATGTACTCTGTGATTGGCAAAGAACAATAAACACACACACTAATTTCCCATCAGCAAATCTCTCCGTCACTGCCGGCAACTGCGCAAATGTTATCACAGCCGAACAATAAGAGGAACAAAGAGAAACATAGGGTTTGAAGAAAATGTTGTTGCTGCTTGCCTGACGAGGATGCAGTAATTTTCCTTAATGGAATCAAATCAAATCAACTTTATTTATATAGCACTTTTCATACATAAAATTGTAGCACACAAAGTGCTTCACACAGAAAAAGAAAACAAAACAAGACAAATAAAAACAAGAACCCCACCCTCCCGCCCCCATATGTCCCTTCCACCCCCACCCACTGACACAGACCCACACATCCACTCACACACACACACACACACACACACACACACACACACACACACACACACACACACACACACACACACACACACACTTGGCTTTTAACATGGCCTGGTACTGAGGACCCTGGTGAGGAAAATCGCCATCCACACCAAGAGGCACCACTGTCCGCAGACATCGGGAGCACCGCCATGGTGTGGAGGGCCCTCATGAGGAGACACTGGAGCTACTAAAAGAATAAAACGTAGTCTAACAGTAATGTCATTACTGGAATGGAGCCAATAGGATCAGAACACCTCAGGGATGCAAAAGTTTTGAATTACCAGATACAAAATCAGACAGACACAGGTCCTGTTGGTCACATATATAATATTTGTCTTTCTGCGCTGTGCTGTTCCCGGGCGTGACAGTCTTTTGTTAGCTGAAAACTGCAGATTTAATAGTTACCAGTATCTCTCCCAGACGTTCAAAGCGTAGAATAACAGCATCAAAGCTCCTGCTGAAACTTCCAGAGTGCATGTGCCGTGACATGTCCATGCTGTTTCATCTGCTAATATTCAGCAGCCACCGCTGATACAGCCTCCACAGTCATGTCTCAGGATGTTTGACCGAACATGCAACCATTAAAAGTACAGGGAGGCTCCAAATGAGCTCATATGACTTCATACAAAGGGCTCCTGCAGGAGGAGAAACAACAGAAATAAATTTCTCTGCATTTTTCATCCATCTGTCATCCATCACTGAACCCGCTCACCCAGCACACTCTGAATGAAAAGCTAACAATAATTTACCAAATTCCAGTGCGGCTACAGAAAACGCCCTTTATTAACTAAAAGCGATCCCAGAACATCAGCAAACTGCAACATCCTGTTTTTACAGAAGTTTTCCATATTAATGCATGTGTTGGGATGCATTTACTGTTGCTTTGGACAAATGAACCGCTGATTCATGCATGCAAACACATTCTCTACAGTCTGTAAAGATCTGATTTAGAGACAATACGCACTCTGTTAAGCTGGCAGTGTTTCAGTCTCTCACTCCTTTGCAAGTTTCACGGAAATGAAACCCATGGACTATGCACACACACGCTAAATAATTAAGATTGTTGCTAAGATGCACGCAAGACACATGCACACATGGGCACAATCTTCCAAACTACATTCACACATGCAAACACATTCTCAACAGTCTGTAATTAGACACAACATGCACCCTGCTAAGCTGGAAATGTTTCAGTCTCTCGCTTTTCTGCCTGTTCCACAGAAATGAAACTTATAGAGCACACGCACACATGTAAATAAAGACAGAGTACATAATAACATCCACGCTGGACACATGCACATTGTTCCAAACTGCGTTATACACTATGAGGTGTAAATAAATGTAATGCATCTGCAGTGCATGTAGGAAATCCAAGACAGACGTGCAGCATGTGCAGAGACAGAAGTGGCACACATCCACTGTTAAAACGTGTGCGTGTTTCTGATTAAGCTCAACCCTGTGACCCATTTCCAGCCCAACAACACAGAGCAGAGCCGGAGCAGTGTACCCAGTCCTCTCTCTCTCTGACTGTCTCCCTCTTTACCTGAATCACATCTGCAGTGTATTCTGCATGCTCCAACTGTGCACTGAAAAGTTATTTTGATCAGCAACTATTCTCAAAGCCACCTACAAAACACACACTGATACATGTTATCAGCAAACATTTGTTTAGAGAGTGTGGAAACAAATGAAGCCTTTCAACAAATCTCACTATTAGAACCTCAGATGTGTTAAGATATCCTGCTGCCAAGCTAAGGAGTGACATCACTCAACAAGACAATGTAAACACACTCTGATGTGTAAAATGGGTGGAGCTCCCCTTTAGGTGCACAGGCAGTTTGGATTGTGCATATCTTGTTACACAAGGACACACTTAATGATTATTAATCATTAATAAAAGAAGGCTGACAGCAAACCGCTATTGGACAGAACAAGCAAGCAGTAGACAGGGACACAGAATGGGTTGCAGGCCTGTTTTCTGCTGGGTCTCCATGAGGGAGGAGCAAACACATCTTCAACAATCACCTGATGAAGAAGGTGAGTGGTGAAAGACTGAAACAAAGGCCAGACTGGCCATAATTAGCACCAGATATTCAGAATGGAACCAGCACGCTAATCTGAGTACTAGTTGAGTCAGAGGAGTCCTGATAAAATGAAACCAACCATTACACAGACAGACACTCTGACCTCAACAGCTTTTCTTAGCTGTCTGCCTGCCTGCCTGTCTGCCTGCCTGCCTGCCTGCCTGTCTGTCTGCCTGCCTGGTTCTGTCTCTTAAGCAATGCCAGCTGATCTCAAGTCTTTCCTTAGCTTTCTGTTTATCTGACTTGCTCTTTTGTTGCCTGGCACCATGACCACATGGGGCCTAGTTCTCTCTCTAAAACTGACTGTTCTGACTTTACTTGTGATGCCCAAAGGTGCCAGCAGCAGACTGTTCATAACTTTCATTTACCTCTATCTGATGCTGCAGTAGAAAAAAAAGACACTATAATAATGACATAAATGTAATTTTGTTAAAATGAGGAAAATCTCTTCAGCACAGGAAGATATCAGTGGAGGTGAAACACGTGTGGGTTCAAACTAACCTGCAGTGGAACTAAACCAGGCTGGACTCCTATAATGTACTCATATAATGTACATTACTTTACTCACTGTGTGGCTGCTTGCCATATAAATGAACCATTTGGCACGAAAGTCTGATTAAGAAATGCACAGTCGTCTGCCAAAACACTGAAGACTCGCTGCACGCAGAGATACTGCATGCATGCAGCCAAATACTGCAGCCTGGCAGGAGCCGGACACTGCAACAAGTCTAGAAGAACAGCTTCTAACACTTTAATTAGATGAAATTAGATCAGACTGAACTTCATTTGCAGATTCCTGTGAAATGAGTGCTGCGTCACTGGCCACCTTTCAGCTGGTTCTGCTAGATATCATTAGAAATCATCAAATTAGACACAAGTTCAAGACTGCAGAGTGATTTGACTTCATGACAAAGAGTTGAGAGCAATAACACACCTCTGAGTCTTACTAATAAACCATCGTAAGGAGGAATATGAGCTACACTGTGGTGTGTCACCGGCGTTCTATTAACACTACAAATCACATCTTATTGTATGATTTAAAAGAAAAGTGGAGTTGACAGTGGAAATGGCATGATGTGGCCTATTTTTGAAAGCCAGAGCAGTGAAATGACTGTTTGGATGTCACAATATGAGCATTTCTCAGATGAATCACCCCAAAATGTCAAGGTCCCATGAAACTCTTTTCAGCAGATGAGCCTGCTATTAAGAAAAAAAAGAAAAAAAAAAGAAAAAGAAATGCAACAGAGACACTGATTGTGAGCCTGGACCACTTATGTGGTTTGATATTGCAGACATCATTTGCCTTGAGCAGAGGTCACTTTTGTCAACTTGATCCACATGCAAAAAAAAATCTGTGTTAACTTGTCATATTATTTAATGTAAAGCGCGTCAGGAAAGCTCACCCCGCATAGTAAACTGCGCACATCCAGCATCTGCATGACTGAATAACATACATTTATAGTGAATGAATTTCAATATGATTTCAAGAATACGCACACACACACACACACACACACACACACACACAAAGAGGGAGGGAGAGCGAGAGAGGGAGCGAGAGCGACAGGCGGAGAGAGAGAGAGAGAGAGAGAGAGAGAGAGAGAGAGAGAGAGAGAGAGAGAGAGAGAGAGAGAGAGCCTCATGGGATCCCAGAAAAGGTGAAATTAAATGAAAGCTGCCATTACTCGAATACCACCTGTCTTTCTGTAAACCTCCTTCTGTCACGTGGCTTTGCGGCTTTTTTGAAATTCTCCAAATCACAACTCGGTTCAAACGAATAGAAAGAGAGGGACCGCTCTGAGTTTCACTTTCGTTTGGTGTTTCAGAGAAACAAAGAATTCTGGGGTTTCAAGGAAGAGGATTGAGCAGGCGGGCTGATAGGAGGTATATATAAAGCGTAGCGAGTGTTTACCACGGCACACATACGAGAGTAATGATCTGACGGGTGGAGATCACAGACAGCCCGCAGGTCCACGAGTCGCCTCCGAGCTGTCAAACGCCAGCTTTCCCTCCATCTGGCGCCGCGTCACGGATTACCTGTAGGGTGTTCGCTGCTGCCTTTTGCACTTTGGGATTACGCACAAACGGATCATTAAACCGCTGCTGCTGTTAGAACAAAACGGTAAGACTTTTCAAACTGGAGTTGAGCACCGCTGTTGGCTGTTTTTGGAAGACAAAAGTTGTGTTTTGCAACCTTCATGACTGTTTCTTATCGCGCTGGATCCTGCACAGTGGAGTAATGCAGCTGATCATTTCAGTGTTCTTTATTTTGCTTTTACATGTGATGTCAATATGTGATGTGAAGCAAAAAAATAAATAAATAATTAAAAAATACAGCACACGTCATCACCTGGTAATCATTACCTTTTCCTGGAATTGAAAGCCACTTTTGAGTAACTCTTAGCTCAGGCTGCAGATAGTTCTAGACATTAGGACATCAGGACAGTCAATCGCACACAGATAGGTCTGTTCTGGCAGGACGGGATAGGTGGTTTTGGACTGCACCTCATGTAAATTGTACCAAGCTGTTCTGAGTAGCTACAGATGTTCATCAGCTCATTCAGTCCAGCAGGTCAGGCCAGGCTCTGGTGTTCAGTGCTTCAGACCATATATGGCATGTTTCCATGTTTTATTTGGCACTGGTTTAAAAAAAAGTTTGATTTCAACCTAAGACCGAAGTGAGAAAGAAAAAATACTATGAGTGTCCTATACTGTATGTGTGTGTATGTGTGTGTGTGTATACAGACAATGTACAGTTATCTGTGTGTGTCTGACATCAGTGCTGACTGTATTCTAACCACAGATTCCACTCATATCAAACACACTACCCATCAATGGAAACGAGAATGAATGCCTGACCTACACTCAGAGAAAGTCACTGAAGTGTTCACACACACACACACACACACACACACACACACACACACACACACACACACACACACACACACACACACACTCAGGAGTCTAAAACCTGATTTTAAAGCTGTCTGCTTTTATTGTTGCACGGTCTTTATCATTTTTGGCAGGAAGGTGTTGACCTCAGTTTAAGAAGGCTGCAGTCAGCTGTAATAATAGAAACAAATGAACAGCTGTAGTTAACTCTCTTTCCTGCCTTGTCTCTCTCAGGATGTCAGTGTGGTGGTTAGAGATGGGAGAGGGTCTGGGGCCGCTCTCCCCTGTAGGATGGTAGCCGACAGCACAGTGGAAGGCCATGACAAGACCCGCTTGTCAAGCTCGTCGTCCTCATCATCCTCATCATCATCCTCATCCTTGTCTTCATCATCATCCTTGTCCTCCTCCTCGTCCTTGTCTTCATCCTCCTCCTTGTCTTCGTCCTCCTCCTTGTCCTCGTCCTCCTCGCTGTCGTCATCGCTGGCCGGGCACGAGCTCGCTCTCAGCCCTCACCGCACAGAGTCGGAGCAGCTTCAGCAACGGGAAGCTCCGGGTCCGAAGATATCCATCCCCTCCACGTATCTGACCCACTTCCCCACCTTCTCCTGCCAGGAGGACTGCAACATCATCACAGACACAGCGTCCAAGCTCGAGCGCAGCAGCTTCTACTGGGGCCCTCTGGGAGTGGAGGACGCCCACCGCATGCTGCGGGACGCTCCACTGGGAAGCTTCCTCATCCGCGACAGCCGACAGAAGGACGTCTTCTTCACGCTGTCCTACCACGCCAAGAGCGGGCCGGTCAGCGTGCGCATCAGCTACAATCGGCAAAAGTTCTCACTGGCGGGGAACGAGCGCTCCTTCCCAACACTCTTTGCCCTCTTGGAGTATTACATCAACTCTCCCAAGAAGAGCCTGAGCGTCCCCTACAGGAAATGGCAGCCAACGCTGCAGGAGCTGTGCAGGAAGCACATCATGGAGCTGTGTGGTGGAGGAAGCCGGGTCTCAGAGCTGCCTCTCACCCATGTTGCCCGAGACTTCCTCTTGGAATTCCCTTACAAACTATAACCAGCTTGCCTTGCAAAGTTCTGATAGTATTATTTTTAATTTCAGGAAGGCAGTGTTTGGTCAGGCCTGCCCATCATGTGTTGGACGTTAAGACTGCATCGGCGTGGTTACAGATTAAAGCAGCTCCCTGTTTTGAGCTGAAAAGCTGCAGAATGTCTCACAAAAGACATCAACAGCACCGTCAAGTATGGGCGGTGTCCGGTCAGACGGGGTCCATGCATGACATTTCAACATACATTACCTCCAGAGACTCAGCTCCCACTTGCACATGGATGGAGCGCCTTTTGGCCTTGAGGACGCACGAAAAGCTGCAAAACGCCGCATTAAGAGAAAACTACAAACATGATGGAGCTATGACAGACATGAAAGAACTGGTTAGGTCTGTTGTTGCCCGTTTGTGGCCACCAGAGGCCCAAAAACATTTCAAAGTGGATTGTGGATGGACTCTGAGAGGAGTGTGGACTTTTAGAAATATGGAGGCATGTCGGAGGGTACGTTTGAAAGCATCATCATTGGTACCAGTAGGATTTATTTATGTAGCAGCTTTGAATACTCTAATGTTGTTGAATGTTTACATCAGACATGAATGTTTGCCAGCACTGATGGCTCAAATACCACTTGATGTCATGGCAGAACCTGAGAGCTGTCATGGTTCAGTGTGAGAGTAACCCAGAGGAAACATTGTGAAGGAGTCAGGAGCTCTGGTGTTTAGTTGTACTGTATGCAGAGGCTTCCCACCTCTTGTTCAGCCACATCTGCCAGGCAGATGATACATTTTCTGTACTGAATCAGATATATATATAGTAAAAAAGTATTTTTTTACATTGTTATTTTCTACTATTTTATTTGAAATAAAATGTATTTAAACTAACCTTGCTGGATTTAGTTGTTTTCCTACTGCAGGATTTCTGTTCCCTAAATCATGTCATGTGCGGGAGTGGCAGGAGTTTGTAAGGGTGGAGAGAGAGGGAAGGGCAAACACACACACACACACACACACACACACACACACACACACACACACACACACACACGCATGCGCGTACACACCCTCATAATCACACACTTTGTCGTCACTGTGTCACAGACAATGGGACAGTCAGACAGGAAGTGTGAGTGTACAGTATCATCACCACAGTGATTCATTGCTGTAGGGTAAAGTGACAGGTGGGTGGGGTTACTTTGATAGTAAATGGACTATTACGCTTAGAAACACACACACATTTACCAGAAACAGGGGCAGAGGTGACACATAATGAAGCATGTGATTGTGTGTGTGTGTGTGTGTGTGTGTGTGTGTCTGTAGCACTGTTAACCTAATGAGGACCCAGAGCAGATTAAAATTTCCTCAGGAGGAAGTGGGAAATTTTTTGGGTTAGTGGTTAGACAGAGACATGTTAGATCAAGGTCAGGGTTAGTGTTTCAGGTTAGAGTTACGATAAACTCTTTGTATGCGGCACAGAGTCAGACAGATATGTAAATAAGCTGAAGGGAATAAAAGGAATACATGAAAGTAGGTGAAAAATATTGAAGAATTTGTCGAGAAAAATCAGACTTAACACAGCCTCTACATCAGTACCGGAGTATGAAGGCAAGACAGTGAATCAAAAAGAGACCTAGATGGGTTTGCTCTTTAAACAAAACCCTGCTTGTGTTCACTGTACATTGCCTGGGTGGCAATGGGTGAGGCGGCAAACAAACTGGTGGGTATACCTGGTCTGAGTGTGTGTGACTCACAGGAGTGTGTGTTTGATGAACATTATTCAATCACTGAATCGTGTAGATCATCAGCGTCACATTGGACCAGGCTCAGCCGAAAGCCTCTCTGGAGAGTGTTCCAGTGTTTTTCTCACAGGCATGGCAGCAGCATGTGAAACACACCGAGGAGAGTGATTTCACAGGAACCTTACACACACCTTTTACACACTCTTACACACAGCTGTTGCATTCATCCAAACTGCTGGACGGTTGCAGCAGAAATTGATGAAACTTTGCCCGAAACATCGTGGAAGAGTTCAACTATTGTATAAGTAGGTAAAATTCATCGTTTAATGTGTCTAACATACAGCATCCAGCCTGTAAAAGTGTTATCAGACTGTCAGACAGCAGCCTCTCAGTGTCTTTTCAAGAATAACACACAGTAGTGTTTGTTTTTTATTCACTCTGCAGGTTGCCCTCTCCTCTGCTGGTTTCTTCATGCATGGCTTACACTCATTTTGCAAATGTCACCATGCATGCTTACCACAGAGCCACTGGTGCTTTCCTTTCCTTTCTTTTTTTTTTTTTTTTTTTTGGCAATGTTTGTATAAAATAATTAATGAATTAGAGCTCAACAATGTTCTTATTAGCTTTTTTGCTGAGCGTTACATGAGAAGATGGACGCCCAGCAGCCTGTTAGCTTAGCCAAGCAAAGACTGGGACATTACTGTAAACTGATCGTATTGCTCTGGCAAAGTGGAACAGATGTCTCTGTTTTGACCACTGTTTGTGCTTATTACACAAGTAGGAAACAGGTAGGTTTGAGCCCCACTTCCTATGTTACCATGTAAGATAGGTCAGCTCAATTTAAGTGAATTATAAATATTAAAATACCCTCTGCTCACGGAGGTCTTTGGACAGACTGTTAAACCAAACTCCATTCGAAAAGCATGTGCTTTATGGTAGGGCCACATTTTTCACAGTAAAAAACTAGTTACATCATCACCAAGACTCTTTTCTGATTCGCTTTGATCTACAGGCATAATCGGCACACATTATTTACTCAGGAACATTAACCTGTGATGAAGCGGTTGCACGTATTGACTGGCTGGGTCCCTCGGTTTTCATCCTGTCTGCGGACAGCCTTAAGCCACACATCTCTTCCGTTACTGCCTTTTGCTCTTTGGATTAGTAAAGAAAATTGTAAACTGGTGTCATAGCAGCTTTTACAGGTGTGGTGACACTATTTTTTACAATTCTTATGGGGCTTGTTTTCTCCCAAAAGGAGGCGTGGAGATTCTGACATATGCTTGCTCTCATCTACAGCAAGGTTCTGTCCAAAGGTACAACCACCTCTAATTAACCCGTCATCATTTGGTTAATCTTTACAAAAAGCAGAGTGTAAAAGCATCGACTACATTATTTCCTGACTGGATGCATTGACTTAAACGAAATATACTGATTAATGAGCTTTAGAGGTGTATTTCCTCACTGACAAACAGAGCAAGGCAAGCGGTTTCCCTCTGTTTCCAGTCTTTGTGCTAAGCTAAGCTAACAGGCGCTAGCTTCAGCCATACACTTAACATGACCGCACAGGCATGATAGCAGTATGGATCTCATTTAATTCTCAGCAAGAGAGCAAATAACTGTATTCGCCAGATTGTCAAAGTATTCATTGAAGTGTTAATTGACTTAAACCGACGCCCAAGTTTGTTTCAGTAAAAACTAATTGCAGACAAAAGATGTTCGAATCCATGTTAAAAAATACAGCATATATTACAGAATGTGTGGGCACACAATGATGGAGACAGATGAGTCTTGATTTCAACTGGCATTATCTTTAGAAAGCAGAATCATTTTTGTGAATTTTGCAGTTTCATGACATTTGTGAGAGCATGTGTCACTTTTTCAGACAGTGTCATGTCTAACTTGAGGTTTTAACCTTAGCTAGCCTCGCGCCCTCCTCATACCTAACCAGAACTCCAACGCTAAACCCAAACCTTACCATAAGGCTCTGTGATCTTCTTCTGGGGATTTTTTTTTTTATTCTCTTGGGTCTAGACGGATGTAGTCTCTCTCTCTCTCTCACACACACACACACACACACACACACACACACACACACACACACACACACACACACACACACACACACACACACACACACACACACACACACACACACACACAACTTTGAGTCATACTGAATAAAATACAGCTTGATTCAAGTAAAGCCTGAGTAGTTTGAGGATATATTTATCTCAGCTTGAGGAAGAGGCTGAGCAGGGGTGGAACACACACACACACACACACACACACACACACACACACACACACACACACACACACACACACACACACACACACACACACACACACACACACACACACACCACAATGGAACATGAGTCAGTGATGTAAACACAGTGATATCTTAATTTTAATTGGTGCACACAACTTATCAATCCTCACTTCTTGAAGCTCTACCTAGAAATTGAGGTCAGAGATTTAAGCACAAAATGTGTGTGTGTGTGTGTGTTCTTGTGTGTCTGGAGGACGGTGATGAGTGAATCCTGTACATCATTCATAGCATCTCAGTTTTCAGGACATTCCCGACTATTTTGAGAAGTGAAAGGTGAAGTGAGGTGTTCTGTGATGGTGTGCTTATCAGCTGATTTCTGCCGAATCCTCCGCTCGGAGTTTTCTGTCCTTTAAATACACACACACACCCTTCTAGAGTTGAATCAGTTGAACCTGCACTGCGACAGAGAGATGGACACGAGGCCAACACGGGAGGAATGAAAGTAACTGGGAGATGTTCTTTTAAAAAACAATATCTTGACATTAGATGTTTCCAATGAAATGGATTCTTCCAGCAGTGTGAGGCTTGATTACTCCCCCATGGTAAAGACTATTATCTACTTAGATAGAGCTAGATAGATCATATCTGGCAGCCTCATTGGTTCAGTGTGTTTTCTTGGACAAGGCTTTCCTGTGACCCAACACCAGTTCCTGAGTCCCTTGTAAACCAGTTCTCATGCGGATAGAAGGGCAGTTCCCATAAAACTGGCGTTAGTCACCAGTTCCCATCATTTTTTCAGGCTTCCAGGATTCCTTTGCTGGTCAGTTCTTGTTAGTGGAATATTTTTGTTTACAGTATGATAACTGATCCCCCCCCCCCCCTTTTTTTTGTGCTAAGCTAACTGCTGAGTATCCTTACATTTAACATAAAGATATGAGATTCAATAAGTGTGTTTTCCCAAATGTGAAACTTTTGCTTAAATTTAGGGAAAATATCAAAAGTGCTCTGTGGAGCTTCTGGCCAGTTGTGGCACTATGGAGCAATAACACAGAGAGAAGCATGGCAATGCATCAACAGAGGGGAGAGAAGAAGACGTCGAGCCATTGTGAACACAAAAACACAAAGCAGGTTATACCAAAAAAAAAAAAGAAAAAAAAAGTACAAATATTTTGTGTGGAAGGAAATAATTCAGTAAGTTTGTCTGGCTTCCAGGATACTCACAATGTGTTTCGGTGCAAAGCAGCAAATGCAAACAGCTACTTCCTGGTGTCTCTGCCGGTTGCCTGGTGACAAGACCTCATGACAGCTAGCTCTTCCCGCCATTTCCAGTCTTTGCGCTAAGCTAATGTGCGGCTGGCTGGGATAAACTTTGCTATAAAGGGCCCTAAAAATTGAACTATTTAATATTTAGTTATTTGTTATGTTCTCAGCTCTATCGAATATATCTATAAAGCATCTCTAACCAAACGAGGGCTTATATTTAGAACAGGCGTGTGTGAGATCAGTGATCGTAACACACTCCTGGGCGTGCAGACAGCACAGCACATATCTCCACATAAGATCTCTACAGTCAAAACTTAAGTCAGTGCTGTGACTGTGGTTTAGTACAGAGAAAACACGCAGACACACAGATTCACTAGAGTGTTTTAGCATGGTTGCAGTACCAGGAACCCATTCACATGTTTACGCACACACAGGCAGACTTCCCTGAAGAGAGGAACTGAGATAAAAGCAACACATGCAGACCACAAGATGACTGAGGGCTCCTGCAGCCGCCACAGAAACACGACGCAAAGGTAGAAAGTGTAAGGGCAACGTTATGATCTTAGCCTTCCGACCTTCACACGCAGGAACAGGATTTCAAGCAAATACATCCACGTCTTCACTTTTACACCTGGTTGAAGTGCAGTGAAGGCTAGATGGATCTTTGCCGTGTAGATCAGGGTTTTACTGCTTTTCTGACTCATGTTGGACACTCAAGACAGCCCCAGTCCCCCACTCACACGATGATCTGAACTGCAGACTATGAGCCAGGTTGAAGCTGCCTTTAACATCATTTCCATTAATCCCACTGGGCTTGAATCTCTCTGATGGCACAACTGAACTGTGGTCTCAGCTGGGTGGAGAGAACCTGGTCCCTGCTGGACTCGAGCTGCTGCTTTGAAACACATCCAGTTATTGACTCATATGACAGAGATCTGCTTTCACTTTCTCTGATAAGAGGATCAGGAGCTTATCAGTGAAACCTGTACCTTCAGGTCCTCCACAACACTGACAAAGGGCTCTCATCTGTTTACCACACCAGAGATTTAAAACCTAAACTTTATCCAACTTAATTCCTCAAATCAAATCTTTTGTGAATTCTTCTGCATATAATTGTGCTACTTTGGCCATGACACACAGCCTTCACACACTCGGTTTGTGGCAGTTCTTTTCTAATATTTCCTGTGGTTTTCTTGCTCAAACACCAAAGAGTGCCACTCTGCAAGGAAGGAAAAGAGTAAAAAAAAACATTGAGAGGGAGAATGAGCACAGCATCACCCCAGAAACACCAAACCGTCTTCCTTCGGCTAACACAACAACAAGACTCACAGGGCCACCTCGCTGTTGTTTAGTAGAATAATTTATTGCAGTTCTTTTATTTATTCCTCTGTTTCAGTTCATGAACAATAATTACAGGTTTAAAAGCCGAAAGCATTTACAGAGCATACAAACATATTACATACACACACACTACAATCAGAGACTAAATAATGGAAGCTTGTCATCGCATGTTCGGATAGAGGTCGCCAATGGCTCCCGGCAACATGCCGCCGTGTTGTCTTCACACACGACATGTTCCTTTGAACCATCGGTAGCCGCTCTACCAATGGTGCCAAGCCTCTTCAGCACGTCAGTGATCATCATCATCATCATCATCACTATCATTCTTCTGTTATTTACAGTAACAAGATGGAAATACTAAGAGACAGACTGAGAAAAAAAAAAGAATATTGCTCTGAATTTCTTCTTTAGAAACGTGTTGATGACTGTACAGTGTTAAAAAATAAGACTGATCGAGCATTAAGACTTCAGCCGTGTGATAATGGCACAAAGAAAGAAGGGACGTGAGCTGGAAAGCAAAGGCGGAGGAGGAAAAAAAGGTTGATAAAAGGGTTAAAAAGGACGAGGGGAGAAAATATACTCCGAAGAATGCGTGACTGTGCTTTGTTAGTTACAAATAAAGTCAAGAATTAGCCATAAAATACACTGATCCATTCAAACTGATCAAATAACACGGCTGTGTGGAGAGATAAGCTGTCCGTTACATTCATCTCTCCCCTCATTGGTTAGCTCTTAAGATTATTGCAGTAGTAAAGCTTTATTCAGCTGATTAAAGGAGGAGGGCGAGGAGGGGTTTGCCCCTCGACACTGAACTCAGAGCAGCTTCTGAGGGAAACAATGTTGGTTTTTCACCACACTGCTGTTTGCACTCTTTAAACACAGTGTGTGCCTCATACAAACACTACATTTTAGATTTTTTTTTGGGCCATTAACCACATTACACTCCTGCTTTTCCTGGAGAATGGGTATATATATGGTTCACTGGTAGCTGGGTGGAAAAATCATTCCTAGCATCCTGCTTATCAAATTATAGAGGATGCTACCAACAGCCACCGGAGTGTAGAGAGCACTTATCAACTAAAAGCTGAGCTCAGGTCAGTGCCTGAGGGGCAACTAGCAGATACATTCAGCCCAGGTGTGGCGATGGGCAGACCGGTCAGACAGGTCTGACACCACTGATATCTATCATCCTGCATCACTCTCTGAGGCTGTTAGAGATTCAATTAATCAGTCAAATGAACTTTGATCTATTTTCTAAATATATCACACAACACTTGGCTTTTCGATCGTTAAACAGCAGCACACCTGCGTGGCTACAGCCTGAAATGCTTCAGACGGAGCGCCTGCGTGGACCGAGAGATGCTCAGTGAACTGCTATCCATTATGTACGACGACTCCACCGCCTCATTCAGCAGCTTGTGCTCAATTCAGATCTTTCTCATCATTTATTCTGTCAGTCAGGCTGACTGGTGAGTCACCTCTGCCAATACACACACGCGCTGTCTAATCCCTGCAGGTTATAAACCACAGAATGGGTTCGGAATAGAAGTTAGTCGTGTGGAATGGGGAAATGAAAAGAAAAGCCAGTTAAAGTTTGCTGATTACTGTTGCATATCTGAAAAAAAAGAAGAAGAAAAGGCTTTGTTACACTTCACCCGAGCAACCTGTCCTAACCTGTCAGCTCAAGATATCAACACTACCAATGATCCCACCCAACTGTGTGCCGGCTGTTCTGAATCACAAGGCTGCTTTCACACACCTCATCCTGCATACCCCAGAGGTGAAGCCATCCAAACATTTACTGATCCAAAGATTAGGCGTGAGCTTCAACATCAGCATCAAATTAGTGTTTACAGCGTGAGCTCCCTCCTTGCCCGAGATGCTGCACCAATCAGGAAATGAACAGGTCGTCACTTCACACGTGGAACAATAACAACAAAGCGCAGGGTAGAGCACACGCGTGACTGTGGTGGCTGAATCATCTGAGCGCATACATAACCCTTCACACACACGCATACATGCATGCACGCATGCACGCACACCTACCCAGTGGCAGTTCTAGGTGGCAGTAACTGCTAACGGGGTCTGACATGCAAGTGGTTTAAAAGGCAAGTGCGTCTGACTCTGTGTGTACTGTATGTGTGCGTGTCTGTTAGCACAGAAGTGGCCACCACCACAGAAAACTAGTGGCGAACTGTTATGTGAACATAAGACACGAAAAGAGCGAGTCTTTTAAAAACCTCACAAATGAGATAAAGAGCTCACGGCGGCAGCGTGTAGCATGTGCGCGTGTGTCTTTGAGCTGACAATCGATCAGAATGAGTAAAAAACGTTGCTGGTTGTGCGCCTTCACGCACGCTTGCTAAAAACACGACCGGTGCACAGAAACCCACGTGTGCTTTAACGCCTTCCTTGAGCTCGACCAGTGTCTGTCTCGTCCTCTGCTCGCTCTCTCTCCCTCCCTCTCCCTCTCTGCGTGTGAGCAAAAAGAGTCTTTCTTCATGTGCAAACACAAATGCTGAGATGCCTCCAAAAGCCCCTTGAACTATTCACATCACACACTCCCGGCAGGTCGCAACACGAACATATAGTGCAGCCAAGCTGGGTCGCGTCACTACCACACTTCACTGTCCTGTGTGTGTGTCTGAGTGAGTGTGTGTGTGTGTGTGTGTGTGTGTGTGTGTGTGTGTGTGTAAGAGGTGTTTTTAAGTGCATGAACATGAAAGTGTGCGTGTTGATTAATCCAGCTCAGGTGAGTCTGGTGTTTCGCTGCGGATCTCTGCGTCTTCCGTCGTCTCTGCATACTCTAAGCCGTCTCTTTCTTGCAGCTCTTGGTCTCTGTTCACCTCCACAGGTGCCTCTTCGCCTTTGGGCTCTCCTCCTCCCTCTGGCTCCTCTGGTGCCTCATCAGTGGGCGTAACCAGCTCTGTCGTCGTGGTTTCCTCCTTTACCGTCGCATCCGTTTCAGTCTCATCCGTCGGTGACGTGTCCTCCTCTTCCTCTGCGATGGAGGCGTCTGCTCTCTGGAGGGAGTGTGTCGTGGGAATGTGGCTGGTGCAGGGGTGCAGGTGTGGTGAGTCGGCGGGGGGCAGCAGGGTCAGCGACTCCACACTGAGGGTGTCTGCGTTGTCGTCGGTGAGGAGGGAGATGGTGGGCTGGGACGCCGGGGTGAGGCTCGGGGCCAGGGCGGGAGCTGTGACCGGGGCGGAGGAAGCAGAGGGGACGAGCATTACTTCTCCACCGCCTCCTTCTCCTTCTCCGCCTGAGGAGGAGGGCGGGGTGTGCTCCAGAAATGCACCATCATCTAGAGGAGAGGAGAAAGTTAGGCAGGTGAGCTCCTGAATCTACACACACAGGAGAGTCTCCCATAGTCAGTATAGAGATCTTTGCATGTAAGAGGAGACGTGGAGATGTTTTCATTGTTTAGACATTAATCAGATCCTTCTAACAAGGCTGGCTTGGTTTCAAGTATGTCGTTAATGCAGACAAGCTTCCAAGTAGGTAACAAGGTGGACACACTGCACAAGAATATATTACTAGCAGCAGCAACAGCAGTTGTACTAGTGGTTTACAGTCTTCATACACAGAACTACAAACTAAACTATGTACTACGACGTAAACTACTATGAGAGCATACTTACATTGTGAGAATGTAATGGTGCAGTATGGAAGATACAACAAGACTGTTTTACAATAATCAACGTCATGTCTGCAAACTTAGAACAAAACACTGATAACTTATAGTTTCTCAGGGTCTATAAGGCACACACACACACACACACACACACACACACACACACACACACACACACACACACACACACACACACACACACACACACACACACACACACACACACACACACACACACACACACACACACACACACACAGTACCAAAGAACAGAGCCTGAACAGACAAAACACTGTTGTGACTGACTTTTGCCTAACCAGGACAGCTGAAAAATGGAAACCATAAACATATATTTATGTAATTATGTAAAAGGTCATGGTTGAACACCTGAAAAACACCTATTCATTTTACCCAACCCCATACTCAACCTTCCTACATTGTCATTCCGCTCGGCTCCCTTGGGTTAAGGTGAAAGTGTCTCCTCCAAACAAAGCTCTGTCTGCATACACCCTGGATCACCTACAGCAGGAATGTCTGATGCGCAACTCTGTCTACAGTCCAACAGGTTCCCTGAAGGGTAGAACGTGTCTGCTGACATTTGCAGACGAACGGCACACGCTGACGCCAACTCTGCGTGACCCTGTGACAGAGGAGCCCTGTGTGTCCCTGTGCTTCTTCTTACATACAGCCCAACTGATACCACTGCTAACTAGTGTGGCTTTTGTGGCGTGTGTGTGCCGTGTGCTGTAAAGTGTAGATATACTGTGTTAACCACACCTCAGCTCCATGAAGAGTCTGGATACATTATGCAGTTATTCTCTCTTCTGTTCTCATCTTACAATCCAACGCCTGAGGATTATAATGTACCGTAGGTGCTTCTTTACGTGTGTGTTTATGCATGCAGGGATGTGCTGTGTGTGAGCTACCTGTGGGGCTCTGAGCTGATATAGTGCTCGCAGTAACCGAGTCACATCTTCCTGTGCTCCCACTCCCACTGGAGGGAGGCGAAGGGGAGGAGAGGGGTGAGGGGCTGTGCTGCGACACACAGTGAGCCACTGCAAAACCTGCGGATGGCGCACATAACATAGACACACATGCACAGACACACACGCATGTGTTACCATGACTGGGAAGTTATTCCACCTGATTCGTATCTCGCCCTAACATCCTTACTTCAGTTCATGACTGTTGCATTTCATCTGTTTTTAGCCATTAATGTACAAGACCCAAGTTCAGAGTCTGAATTATTGTGTGGCACACAGTATATAAACACACATCATTTACCATGTGTAATTTTTTTTTGCATATGTGCACATGTATGTGTACGTGTACTGCAATTTATCCAAAACACACAGTACATGAATACTAATCTGCCCTAATATTAAAAAACTGCCCTTAGTAGAAACTTGCTATCATTTTCAGAGTGATGAAACCTGGATTTCAGGACTTTCACACTTTAATGTAATTTTCACATGATTCACAGGTTCCCTTTCTGTGGCAGACAAAAAGTCCTTTTCAGGAACTGCAACAAATAATACAAACCTGTGAATAAGCATTTCGCAGAAACAGGCGAGGCAACCAGGGAATGGTATTTCAAAAGAGAAAATACATGAACACTTCAGGTGTATTCTTAGGAGTCGTACCTTGACACAAATCCTGGGCCTTTCAAACAGCACTGCTAGCCTGAGCTTTTCCAGACATTACCTGGAGGAGCTCTATGTGTTGATGCAAAAGGCCCGAATCAGCTGGCTTAAACAAGTACAAAGCCCTTTAGCTGACATGATAGTCATCATTACAGATGAGTCCTCCTCCTCCTGCACACTCTACCCAGGCGCCACCCCTCGCCTAAACCAAGCGGAGTATTTCCAGACGGTGAGAACACCCGTTAACATCTGGACCTGATAATCTGGACGCTGTCCAGAGTTAATATATAAAAAGCGATTTGAATCCTTTTAGTGTCTACTATGTCTATACCTAAAACAGAGAAAGGAGCATAGAAAGAAGAGTTTCTGGATGTCTGACGTAGTGCACAGGCTAAAGCAGCATGTGTAGGCAGTGGGGCCTGGTCACCTGGCACTTTATCGACGGAGGCGAAGACCGATCTATTTGCCGTGGGGTCGTTGGGCGCCCGTCTCGACTGCTCGTAGAATCGGAAAGGCAGGGCGCTGGGTGAAGCGTTGGCTGTCTGGCCGAAACCCAACACCTCCGTCGCGCTGGGCTGCACAGGCAGGTCCAACAGAGCTGCATACACAGGAGGCGGAGAGGGTGAGAGGGATGTAAACACAGCACCGGTTTAACTTCGGACTTCATGTGAGAGTATGGAGGAGGTTTGTCTGCCTTATGTCACAAAAAAGAACTAAATTCAAACTTTGGGAGAGGGTGTCTAACTCAAAAACAGTGTATGATGTGAGAGAAAGGTGATTTTGTGTATGTGACCGTTCAGTCAGGACTCACATCCTCTGAAACTTTGTTGGATTCGTTTCAGATATCTTGTCATTCCAGTTGTGTGCAATTCTAAAGAATCTGACCACCGGGAGGGGAAGTACAAGTAAGTGATGGGTAAATCCATCAGTATTTACAGTCCAGAAGGATACTTCATTATTTTGTGTGTGACTGCCCACAAAGACAGAGCAGCCACGTTGGCCAGCAGGTGACATTATGCATGGGTACATATGGAGTTGTGGTCGAAAAAGGGGAATTATCATGGATGACAGAGTTGCAAAAAAAGAAAGAAGATGTGAAACTGATAACAGAAAATAGAGAAGTTTTTTTTAAACAGTTATTAATTGAATGATTAGGACTGAACAGGACAGGGAAACGACTGATACTATGAAGCTCCTCGTAAAGATAAGCCCTCACTTCTGTTCAAGGGTAGTTTCACTTCCACTAAATTTAGTAGCGTGACTAATAACGTGACTAATAACATTTAGATTTGTCTTTTTTTCTAAAGTCGATTTTTTTTAAAATCCTGATGCTTTTGTTGAGGATGTGTTGCTTAAGATTAGCTGGAAGCAAAGCTAGCTATGAAGCTGCGGTTGATCATAACTGATGACTTGATCTGATTTGTCACCGTCGTATTTTCAGTGTTGAGCACTTCTGTTTTTTTAAACGTTCTATTTTTACTCTTTGCTTTCCGTTTAACATTTCATGTCAGTTCTTGTAAATACTACTGTACTGTACTATTAAAAGAACTTCTGAAACACTTTGCGCCTCCGCGAGAAAAGGGGGAAAGGAAACAGGTCATTTTGACCATTAAAGCGAGGGCTGAAGCCTTAAAAGGCTTTCTGTTCACTCACCTGCAATCCTCTGCATCTTCATGCGTCGGGCCTGGATGCGACCCTTGGCCAGCCTCTGCTTGGCGATGATGCAACGGATGTGGTCGGCGAAGATGAAGTTGGCCTGCAGGATGGGCAGGGGCTTGGCGTGGGGGTTGGAGCTGGGCTTATGGATGACGATGTTCAGCGCTCTGCTGTCGTCCTCAACGCCAGACACCTGCATGTCCTGAGAGGGAGGGGGAGAGCGAGAGGGAACAAAGAGTGGGGGAGAGTGTTTGACAGGCAAACATGAACAAAATCAGAAAAAAACATAGTTTCAAAATAAGCAGGAAATACATCGTAGTAACACAGCATGGCTAAACATGCTCATGCAGATAAGTTACTGTATGCTCTCTTGTGATATATTTCTAGCATTTTTCCAATGAAAAAAAATATGCGCAGGACTCAGGAAACAACAAGAACAACACCTGAAGAAAAGAGAAACAGGAAGGAAAACAAAGAAACAAGAATTGGTGGCAGCACGAGGGCGCAACTGAGAAAACTGTGAAAGACAAGAAGACAGAAATTGGGGGGGGGGGGACGAGAAAAAAACAATAAAGGAAAGAAAAACAGAAAGGAAGGATAGAATGACCGAGAAAACTTTTCTCTTACTTGCAGAAGGCCGGCAAACTTGACGACACCCCATCCAAGGCGTTTGGTTTCTGGTTCGACCAGACTCATCTGGTACACATCTACAGCGAGGAACCTCTGGGCCTGGCCACCATCTTTACTGACCACCATACAGGCTATGAGGTCGCTGTTATCTGAAAATAGACAAACACAACTGTAAATGTACGGCTAATTCAGCTCGAGGTGTGACTGAATAGGTGCCTCGGGTCTGTCTGTGAGCTTTACCAAACACAGTATCACCAGTTTCTGTTTGCATGAGGTAACAAGAGCCAGCAGCCAAAGGGGAATGATTTGTTCAAGTTCAAAAAATTAACAATTGGTAATATTTGCGATGGGCCACAGAGACGTTAGCCGCTGCATTGAGGCTGTATTAACCCTAATCCTTAGCACAGTGGTGCTTTGTGATAAAAGCTAATGCCTGTATGCTAACAAACTCACAATGTTAGCATGCGTATGTTTAGCAAGTGTAATGTGTACCACGTTCACCATCCTTATTTGGCATGTTGGCATGCTAACATTTAAGTATAAGTGAAGCTGATGGGAACGTCATCTTTTTGCAGGTATTTGGAGATACAGGCTCGACAAGGAAAAGTTCATCACTGAGGTCTGAGGGACCCTCTGGAGACTGTGCAAAATTCAATGCTAAACCATCTAATAGCTGTTGAGAATTCTAGTCTCCAAGTATGGAGCGCCCGTCACTTTCTTATTGTATAACAGCACTTTTGTCCTTTTTCCTATGCAAATATGTGCACACACACTTGGCCAACAAAGCTGATTCTGATTAACAAGCTTTTATGCCAAAAGATGCTGATTGAAACACACCACACACACGCACGAACACGCACACACACTGAGTTGATGATGGCTATTTCACTGGAACATACTCAATTACGAATGCAAAACCACACATAATGAGAACACTGTAGCTTTAACAGCCCACTTCTGTTTTATGAATACAATGATTCATCTTATTCAGAAAAACCTTGGTGCAAAATACAGTATAAATGAAAAAAAAAAAAACACAAAAAAAAA